>NC_079419.1:1187653-1380153 GCF_026213295.1 Gadus chalcogrammus
GACGAAGAGAGAGAGAGAGAGAGAGAGAGGAGAGAGAGAGAGAGAGAGGAGAGAGTGAGAGGAGAGAGAGAGAGAGAGAGAGAGAGAGAGAGAGAGAGAGAGAGAGAGAGATGCACACAGAGAGGAAGACGTAGAAAGAGACGATAGACAGTGAAACGGTACAGGGCGGGGGACAGATAGACAGAGAGAGAGAGAGAGAGATAAGGGCAGCGATGGAGGAAGCCGCGGTGCAGGGGGAGAAGATAGAGCCCGTGCCGGAGGTAAAGAGTGACGGGGGGAAGGCGGGCTGGATGAACGAGCGCTCGCTCTCTTCCATTCTAAAACACTCCTGCCTCCTGTGCTGGTCCTCGTCTCCCAGGGATACGGGCGTCGTGGAAACGGATGAAAGGATCCTTGCCAAGACAGCAGAGATCAGAGTAAGACGCCCGCAGCACCTGGCCCTGGTGTGTGCGACTGTTTGTGTGTCGGTCTGCAGCCCGCGTTGTGTGTGCACGCCGGGAATGCTTGCATGGAGTAGGTTGCACTGTCGGTGTTCATGTAGTCGCATGTCGTGTAACATGCACGTAAGAAGCGTGTGTGTGTGTGTGTGTGTAAATGTTATGTGAGTGTGACTGTGGTGGTGCACTGGGAGGTGATGTATGACAGGTGCACCGGCTGAATGTGTGTTACATTTCACATCAGAATCATCATCACATGAAATAAGATAACAAAACATCCCGACGGCTCCTCCCTCCGTCGTGATATGAAAGCAGTAGCTCTTGGGCGAGTGTCGGACGTAGTGTCGGACATTGCTGCAGTATCTCAAAAGGCTCTTGTGTCATGCTATAGACTACATAATAGTACAGGCCTAAGCATTTTAAGGTCAAAAGTATGATAAGGACACCTTAGCTTTGCTGCCGGTAAAGGAAGCCAAACGTGTTTCGTTAAGGCAACACATATAATAAACATAGATATCCTTCAAGATTTAACATTATAATATAGCAAGTTTACAATAATACATTTAATGATGTTAACCTTACAAACAACGATACACAGAAGCTGGTAGCATTAAGGGTGTTCAGTGGGGCAAGGGAGTCACGCATGACAACAGAGTAGCTCATTGTTTACGTACGTTAATGTGGGTTCCTGTGTTTGTTTGCATCCATGTGGTGTTTTAATTATTGTTTATGATTATTACTAATTGTATTATTATTATTATTATTATTATTATTATTTTTAACAAACATGTGCTTCTGATTCATGCTTAATTCTTTAAAAGATTTCTCCTTCTCTTTGCCTTGGTGTATTTGTGTGTGTGTGTGTGTGTGTGTGTGTGTGTGTGTGTGTGTGTGTGTGTGTGTGTGTGTGTGTGTGTGTGTGTGTGTGTGTGTGTGTGTGTGTGTGTGTGTGTGTGTGTGTGTGTTTGTATGTGTGTATGTTTGTGTATGCGTGTATGTATGTGTGTATGTATGTGTGTTGTATGTGTGTATGTGTGTGTGTGTGTGTGCGTGTATGTGTGTGTATGTGTGTGTGTCCATGCGTGTGTGTGTGTGTGTGTATGTGTGTGTCCATGCGTGTGTGTGTGTGCGTGTATGTGTGTGTGCATGTGTGTGCATGTGTGTGCGTGCGTGTGCGTGTGCCTGTGTGCGTGTGTGCCTTTGTCCATGTGTGTGTGAGTGTGTAGGAGCTAGAGAATGCAGTGGCGCTGGAGAGCCTGGAGCTGCAGGAGCAGCAGCAGGACGTCCGGGACTTGGAGGAGACCCTGCTGAAGCTGGACCAGCACAAGGAGAAGCTGCAGCTGCAGATCAAGAGCACCAGGCAGCTATGTGTGGAGGAGAGTCAGAAGGTATTCCACCGTCTACGGGCTAGCTCTCCAACGTCACAGCAAAGTTTCAGTTTATTTCTAATGCTAGTACATTAGAAATAAACAAGCATTTCTAATGTGCTAGCACTCTAACATGCACTAGCACTTTACTGTGCACTGCACTTAAAGGTGTACACTAGCACTGTACTTTTGGCTACTTTGACTTTTGACTATGTACCTTCTGTCTATGTTGGATGTTCTACTGTCTTTATGCATTGTTGTCTCTTTATGTTCCATGTTTGTCTATGCAGCAGTTTGTCTATAACATGTCTCCAAACCAAATTTCTAAACCGAATAAATGAACTTGACTTGAACCACCAACACACCATGAAACTGAGAAAGGTCGCTTGCAAACAAATCCCTGTTTCCCTGTTCTTACCAACTGACTAAACTACAGGGAATGCATCATGGGTATAATAACTGATATCTTCTAGTCCATCACCAGATTCAGTTATTCCAGAGGGTATTAAAAATGATATCTTCATTCTGAAGAATTTATTTATTACTGAGGGTTTAATAACTGATATCTTCCTTCTCAAGATTGCTTCCTTGATAATGCATTTTTTCGAGGGACCATAAAAGACACAATAAATCCTAAAAAAAACAAAACATTAGTGTCAAAGGAAGCCAGCACCCTCCTTCTCCCAACCCTCCCCCATCCAGGAACCACGACAGGACAACAACAACTTACTGACACCCCCTCATTTCTCCTTCTGTCTCCCCCTTCTCTCCTCCTCCTCCTCCCTTCCTCCCCCTCCCCTCCCTCCCCCTCCCTCCCCCTCCCTCTCCCCTCCTCCCTCCCTCTCCCCCCTCCTCCTCCTCCCCCCTCCTCCCTCCTCCTCCCTCCCTCTCCCCCTCCCTCCTCCTCCCTCCTCCTCCTCCCTCTCCCCCCTCCTCCTCCCTCTCCCCCTCCCTCCTCCTCCTCCCTCTCCTCCCTCCTCCTCCCCTTCCCCCCCTCCCTCCCCTCCCTCCCCCTCCCCCTCTCCCCTCCCCCCTCCTCCCCCCCCCTCCTCCCCCTCCTCCCCCCCCTCCCTCTCCCACCTCCCTCCTCCTCCCCCCTCCCTCCCCTCCCCCCCTCCCCTCCTCCTCCTCCCCCCTCCCTCCCCTCCCTCCCCTCCCTCCTCCTCCCCCCTCCCACCTCCTCCCCCCTCCCTCCTCCCTCCTCTCTCCCCCTCCTCCCCCCTCCTCCTCCCCCCCTCCTCCCCCTCCTCCCCCCCTCCCTCGACCCCTCCCTCCTCCTCACCCCTCCCTCCCCTCCCCCCTCCCTCCTCCTCCCCCCTCCCCCCTCCCCCCCCTCCCCCTCCCTCCTCCCCCCTCCCCCCCCCCCCCCCTCCTCCCCCTCCTCTCCAGATCCTGTCCCTGCAGGCTGAGGAGAGTAAGAAGGAGGGCCAGGTGGAGGAGTACGAGCGCGAGCTGGCGCGCGCCCGCTGGAGGCTGAAGAAGCTGCGGGAGGAGGTGAAGAACGCCAAGCGGCGGGCGGAGGAGGCGGGCCAGAGGAACAACCCGCTGCAGGACTCCATCCGCCAGTCCTACGAGGAGATCCTGCAGGTGGGGCCACAGGCGTCCTCGTACTGGTCTGAATAATGATGAACACTGGTTCACCGAATGGGAGGTGGAGGGCTGCTTTAGTGTGTACTGCACGTCAACACTCCCAAAATAAACAAGGCAACACTTTTTGCTGGGATTTATTTGATTTGATTTTTATTTTATTTTTATTTGTCACAATATCCCGAGTTTGAGATCTCCATCATGGGATATTGCCCAATATCCTGAGATAGCGAACCAATCAAATAGCGCCATCTTAGGAGGTTCACGTGTCGCATATGCTAATTGTATTGATAAAGCAAGTACTCAAACACATTGGACCTACAATACAATACAGTGGAGTAGAGTAAAATCCAATATATTTTTTAATCTGAACATGTATATGGTTATATGTTAACCGTGTGTGTGTTTGTGTGTGTGTGCGGCTGTTGGTGTGTGTTTGTGTGTGTGTGTGTGTGTTGAGTTGCCCGGCTTACACATCCATATGCAAATGTAATGAAGCCATGCAATATAAAAAACGTAACATAAGCGCGTGACGGTATGCTAAAAACGATAACTGAATTATGTGTTATGGCATTGGACAAAGGAAACAGAATATATGTATATATATTTCATATAATGCGCAAAAGTATGCATCAGTACGACTGTAAAGCCAGGTCGGTGACTGGGTCCTGTGTCGGCCGGCAGGAGGAGAGTGCTCTGTGCTCTCTGTCGGGAGGAGCTGCCACTCCGGACAGCCAGCTGGACGAGTCCACGTCGCCCGCCGACACCACCGAAGACGACCCCCTCCCGCTGAGGCCCTGGGGCCGCAGCCAATCACTGCCGGCGTACGCTGACTTCATCATGGTACGCCGCGCACGGGAGGACGGAGCCAACGCCTCCGCCACCCGGCAGAACGAGAGGCTCCGAGAGACTCCCAAACCTAAACCTCGTTCCCTATAACTGCTGAACGAAAGTTGGATGTGTTGTCGATGCGATTGCAGTTCCTCTGTTTACATTACAAAAGGTTCTTTCAGATTGCGTCTGCTTAGCTGGCGTCTGACCGTATGAGCACACAGGTAGATGCTGAAACAGGAGTCCGGTCGGGAGCAACTCTATCAAGGCTAAGGTTCTGCTGAATGGCTCCTTTCAGCGCAGTGGGGGAGTGCAGGGCAGAACAGAAGTACGGTAGAGGTCAAACTCAAAGTGCTTGGACCAAAGAATAGAAGATGTATTTCGAGGCTCACATTTTCTTGGTCTTGCAGTTATGATGAACTAATTTTAGAACAGGAGAGTGTTGTGAACGGTGTATTTCTTAGTCATTGGGCAGTGCCAGCTGCCCTGGCGATAGCGCTTGTTGTTCTGAAAAATGGTTTTTCGCGAAACTTTTATGCCAAGCTCACACGACACGACAAAGGACAAACTGTCTGTGGAGATTTCTGTGTTTTATAGTCGTGTAGAATACGTGTTAGGCCCCGGGGCAATTCTCTGTCCTACCTAGACTGGCTAGTGTGTGCTGTACTGCGGTATTCACCACTACGGTCATTTGACAGTCGCTAGATGTAAGCTTCTCTCCTCGCGTTTGAATTTGCTAGTCCTGTAGTGTGAGCTCGGAATGAAAGAGAGTTGCAGCAGATAGCCACACGGTTCCTTCATGATTTAAATAATGACATGTTGTTCCCTCTAATTGTCCTCTCACATCTCGCTGTGTGTTTCTGTCCGTCCCTCAATCTATCAGAGGACCAGCAGTTCTTCCTTCAATAACAACCTGACAGGGACCAGAGAGGAAGTGGCTGAGAGTTCTCTGGAGGCCCCAAAGGTAACCGTGGTCGCATTTTAACCCATTTAACAACCTTCAATCATGTATAAAACATTAGATCCTAACACGAATGTGGCCACTCTTTTACAACGCATTTATTTTGACCAAAATAAGATAATATTGAATAATTAAATAATTATGTACCAGTAGGCAATATTATACTATGTAATCATTTATTAATTATTTAATATGCTAACTATATGCTATTCAAGTCCAACCCTATTAATAGTCATATATGTACATATTTGAATTATGCATCTTATTAATATTTCATACCTACTCTTAATTGTATATTATTGAACCTTGAAAAAATAAATTAAAAAAAGACATGATTTCACACAGTCTTCTTGAAATTACAATGTAATGAACGGCAGTAAATACACTAGTCGTTCATATGCACCCCTTAAGACATATGAAATGTATATATCTCGTAAGTCTTAAAAAAGAATAGCAAACTGATAGAAATTCTTCTTCACATCCATCTTCTGATCGCCCGTCCCATGCAGACGGAGGGAGCTGAGGGCGGGCCTGAACCGACCCAGAGGAGCACGGACGCGGAGAGGAAGACTGACAACGAGGAGGAAGCGCTGACAGCCAGCGCCGACCCCGTGGACCAACTGGACTTCTACAAACCCGACCCCTTCGTTCACGGTCAGGCCGAAGGTACGTCTCAAGCTCCCCACATTGAACCCGACCCTCTCAGATACACAGGGGCCTTATGGTAGGGCAGCACATTAATGCACGTTGGCATTTAGGCCGTTTTTGATTTCACAGTTGAACAAGCAATGTCATTGAAGGTCGCATTTAAGCAGAGTACTGGAATTTGCTTTTGTGACTTCAGCATTTCAAAAATACTTACACAAGCAACTTATTTTGTTCCATGAAATTATTATTTTACAATGAACTTCAGATTGATCAGATATTCCCTCACTTCCAGATGATCTTTTCAATGAAGATTTGTTCCCAAAGACGGATTCCTCAGGTAAGTAGGTTATATGAACAGTCAACCATAAAGGTGCGTGGGGATGACCATACCTCAATAGATCCCTTTCACAGCTTAAAAATCCCACTGCAATACACAACCAGCAGTTACGCAACAGATATATTCCAGTGTATCTCATGAAAGACAGTCAGGTCCAAACCGCATTAACAGGATGGTCCTGGTGGTTCACTGGGTAGAGCGTGTACCGTTAAGGCCCAGTCCTTACCGCAGTGACCCGGGTTCGATTCCTGCAAGTGTTCCTTTGCTGCATGCTTTCCCCTCTCTCTCACATTCATTCCAGTCTTACTCAGTCAAAAGGACAAAACCTTCTAAAATAAATCTTTAAAAACAAAAACATACATTTTTCCCGCTTCCTTTCCCGCTAGACGTCTTCGCCTCAGACCCCTTCAAAGGCACCGACCCGTTCGCGGCGGACATCTTGTTCCCGCCGGGATCAGACGAGGCGGCGGCGGCGGCGGTTGCCAACGACGACGCCGACACCAGCCTGTCGTGCGTCGAGCACAAAGCGTCCACGGGGACCCAGTGCTTCGAGTCCGAGTTCCCGGACGAGGACAGCGACATCGAGATCAGCTACAGCCGCGAGGACCTGGACGCCGTCGCCATGGCGGCGGACGCCACGGACCGGGCGGGGGCGCCGGCCGAGCCGCGGGGGTTCAAACCCATCCAGTCCTCCTCCGAGGACCTGGGGCTGGACGCGGCGTCCCGGGGCTGGCGGTCCCAGGGACAGTACTCGGTGGAGTCGGACCCCAACGGCTACGAGCTGGACCTGGCCGCCGTCTCCCCCCCCTCGGACATCGAGGAGCTCAGCCTGGCCTCCCTGACCGGGGACGCGGCCGGCGGGAAGAACAACACCGCGGCGGTCAAAGGTCAACTTGGAATTAATGAAACCTTTGTATATAAGTGTTTGATGATCCAGCCCCTCCCGCCCACCATAGTATGTTGTACGTTCTGGCACTTAATGTACGCACTTAATGTACGCACTTAATGGACGCACTTACTTATTCGTAGTACTTAATTGTGTAGCATCTGCAGTAGCTGCTATCACTGCTGTACACGGGGAATGGGTTAGCCTAGCGATTGTTAGTACTTGCACTTGGTTCTATGAACATCTTTACTGTACCGACAGCCATATATTGCTTCACTTCTTATGACAAATATACTTATTGTAAGTTGCTTTGGATAAAAGCGTCTGCTAAATGCCCTAAATGTAAATGTAAATGATGAAGCCAATACCCATGTCCAGTGTTTTTATTAATGAACACTACAGGTATTTGTTAATTACAGATAATGCTCTGTATTGGACAATACCACCAACAGAAAGAACCAGTGTTAAGAGCCATTGCAGACATATAAGATATATAAGTCATTTCAATAAGGTTATTTTTGATGTTATTTGCTAAACGACTGCAATTTACCTGTTTTAAGGAGTCTATCTCTGGTGGAGGTGAATTGTTTTGTTCATTCGGAACAATTTGTTTTACTGTTGGCTATGGTTTCTATGACATTAACGTCATTCCACATCAACGTCAACCAGCAATTTAAAATGTGTTGATGACAGTAGATAGACAGATAAGGAGTGTTAGATAGATGAAAGAAACCCGGCAGTCCCTGAGTCTTGTTGGCTGCCACTCTCGTGCTGGTGTCAGAGAGGTAGAAAGAGCAGCACATTCAAAATAGAGAGGGCTTAGACTGCTCTGGCGTTGAACCCTGGCCCTGCTTCATGTGCTGCGTCCCCTGGAGGTCTAATCTAGCCCTGTCTTCTTCTTGTAGGTCTGAGTTCCGATTCGGCTCAATATCCCCCTGAGCCGGCGCCCTCTGGTGCCGTACCTGACGCAATCAAGACCGCATCCGACATGACTCAGCTTGTCATCACAGAGCAGCCCCTTCCCTGTGAGGTCACTTCCTGCCTAGAAGCACAGCCCCTTGAGTCAGAAACGGACAACAGCTTCGAGGTAGAACCCCAACTAACACTGGCTCACCACGACTCAGTCGATGCTCCAAATCCCTCGACGCAGATCACCTCAGAGATGAATGAGTGCAGTTTCGAGATGAGCTACCCCTCCACCCACTCCTCCTTCGACCCGTACGGGTTCAAACTGAGTCCGGAACATTCCACTCACAGCCTTCTGGATCCTGACGATGAGGAAGATCTCAGCCCAGAATCGAATGATCCTGATTTGGCCTTTGACCCAGAACCCACCTCGTCTCAGCTCAACTTTGATCGCTATGGGTTTGACCTCAGCGCCTCCCGGGTAGCCAGTGAGGATGTGGTTGACCCCTATGGCTTTAAGCTGAGCCAGGAGGAGGAGAACCAGGAAGTACTTGAGGTGTGTAGCCATGACGACCAGGAGGAGGTGGAACTTTGTAGCTTTACCAACGAGGAGCTAGTAGAACCTTATAGTAACCAGGAAGTTGTGGATCCATTCGCCCAGGACAACCAGGAAGTGCTTGAACCATGCAACCAAAACAATCAGGAAATGCTGGATTTCTGTAGCAATGGAAATCAGGAGATTTTGGAACCAAGTATGTCCGATACCAAGAATGTTCTGGACTTGTTCAGCATTGAGAACCAGGAGTTGGTTGACCTGTCTAGTCCTCTTAACCAGGAAGTGCTGGAACCCTTCTGCGATGACAACCAGGAACCAATGGAATCTCATGACAAAGATGAACAAGAACTACCACAGCAATGTAACCAGGAAGTAGTAGAAACAAGTATCAACAACAAGGAACCACGGGCTCCTTCCTATTATGAAAACCAGGAGGTTCTGGACTTCTGTGGCCAAGACAACCAGGAACTCCAAGGATTCAGTAGAAACCAGGAACTGCAAGATTACAGAAGCCATGATAACCAGGAGGTGCTGGACTTTCTAAGTAATCAGGCTTTACCGGAGGCTAACAATAACCACCACTGTGAGCAAGACTCAGAGATGTACTTCAATCCAGACACAGACACACAGTCCAACATCTCCAACAGCGTTAACCCTGCAAACAGCTCCTCCGGTTTTCCGGCATCAGAGGTCTCCAACGGCCCCGAGGCCATGCACCTGGAGGGTCTGGAGCTCGGTAACACGACTGGCAGTACCAACAACTGCAACACTTACAAAGATGAGCTCCTCAGCATGTCAGTAGACCAAGAGCAAGCCACGAGTAACATGTCCACCAACAGCGACCCTGCCACATTTAATGTTTCTTCGGGCCAAAATTTGTTACAAGGCGACTTAGGGTCCGTGTTTAGTGCCGGAGGCTACATCGGCTGTGATGACGTAGCTGATGACCTGGAGCCCCTTCCCCACAGACAGGGAAACCCTGTAGCAGAGCCAGTGGAACCAATGGAACCAGTGCGGCCAGTGCAACCAGTGCGGCCAGTGCAACCAGTGCGACCAGTGCGACCAATGAGGCCTCCTCGTCCTTCGCTCTTGGTAAGTGGCAGTAATACACACAGGGTAGACATGTGCTCTCCAAACTAAGTTGTCTTTGGTATCAAACTGCCATATTCTACTATGTCTGCGCTTATGCTTGACAGGCTTACCTCAGGAAAAACTCACGCTACATAATCCATAATCCACGCTACAGTTCACTTACAGATAAAACCATAACGATAAGATTAGGTGCTACTCGATGATCACAGATGAGAATCTGTGAACATAGATCTTGAAATCATTTTTATTTTTATTTAACTTTAGTCCAGTTTTATCAGGAACAAAACAATCTGTGGGCATACAATATGCCTTGGTTTTCAGAAAATGTCATTTTTTTGCTTCCCCAGGCCAAGGAAAAGGCTCAGTCGCAGACTCAGGGCGTAGACCTAAAGTGACCTGACCACTGGCCTACGAGTGTCAACCACCTGACCAACACAGCTGCCGTTTATCATAGCGTAAGTCACCACGGGTGGCAGGGGGAAGACAAGAATCGAGGGAAACCTGCGGAGGGTACAATTGAGAAAGGTCTTGTAATATAAAATTGGGGGGAACAAAAAGATATTTAAACAGAAGGCTATTGATATTTTTGCGATTTATGGTGTAACGGTTAAATTACCAAAAAAAGATAGCAGAAGAGACAAAAGATTTTACACAGCTATTATTTCATAGGACAGCACTAATCACAATGAACATGTATTTATTTATTAACTTTTTTTTCTGTATTTAATTATTTATTTATTGATCTACTCCTTTTTTGAAAAACAGCAACTCTGCTGAACATTCCCAGAATTGAGATAAGGAAACAAAGAAGGAAAGACATCTTTAGCATACTGGTTAGGCCTACTGTATATGTCCCACGAAAAGAAAGGCTAAATAAGTCCTAAAAAGTATAATTTTTTATTTATGTTATTTATGTACCTTGCTGCTAACACACTGTAATGAGACTGAAGTTATTTTTTGAAAAAAAAGCTTATCAATTTCCAATGGGGATTTTTTTAGGTGCTGGTGCCATGTAAGTAGACTGTGTCAAAGGTAACATGTATATAAATATAATATAATCTACTCTAAAGAAGTAGTCTATTGTGGTTATGATAATTATATAGTTAACAATAAGTAGTTATAGCGTGTTAGGTCAGTGCCATAGAGAGAGTTTGTTATCAGGATGTACAGCAAGCATCATGTTTCTGGATTTGTGAGATGTAAAGTAACGATAACTGGCATGCACGGTTTCCTCCCTGGAAAGGCCCCGCATTCTAAACATCATGTTGCCGTGTGAATCGCCTGTCGGCCTGAGAAAGGTTGAGGGAATGTTACTAAGCTAATATGGCTGCCACTGAACACCTGGAATGCCCAAACTCTGCCTATTGAAGGCTCTGGGTTTGATGACAAATGTAGCTAGTTCTATTCTGTTGACATGTCAACAAACTGTATATCTAACTGCATGAACACCTTTAATTTCCTTTTTAAAGGGCCCCAGAAAAGAAAAACTAAAGTTTTGACGCAAGTAACAAAATTTGCCCTCTCCGCAACTTTCAACAAATGTGTGGTGTAGTAATGACAAGATGCAATCATTTCTGTATTGTTGTATGCTAATTTGTCTGATCTTGTGGCCTACCCAATAATGCCATTTTATCAAGGACATGTCTTTTAAATTGTGTCATACACAAAACAATTACTGCCTGGTAAAAGACGAAAATGCACACAAAAAACCCTTCTAACTTTTTATTTGTCCCTAATTCCCAGTAAAAAGGGGAAGAGGACCTTCTAAAGACAACATGTCACCAGTCTTTTATGCTGTTTACAAATATATTCAAATACACACTACCGTTAGAACGTCTGTACTACCAAACCTTACCAACCTTAACTTTACCCAGCATCATACAACAGCAGTTATTGAAGACAGAATTCAGTGGATGAGTTTCAGTTCATGCCTACCTCACACACCCTCTCTGGTCTCGAACATAACAACACTGTGAAAATTGCAAGTTAAACATATTCAAAATGCAAATCAAAAAAATAAATGCAAGTTAATGTAAACACTGTACCCTTAACAACATATGCTGGTTGTCTAAACAGGGAAATGAGATACAATTGTGATATCATTATTTAAGAAATTAAAATGTTTTTTTGCACGCATTTTAATTGTTTCGGTTTTATAATTTTTTTAAACCTAAAAAACCAAGGTATAGTAAGACAAGGTTACTCAAGATTCATACAGTCCAGTAGGCCTATGTAGTGATGAAAGGGTAGTTTTGAGCTCTTACTGGAAAATATGGTTTTGTTATTTCATTATCTCATTCAAATTAGTTATGAATGAGTGTCCTCACATTTATTCCGTAGACAAGACTACTAATGTAATTTCATTTTGATCAATCCATTTCCATTTGTTTTTCTAAATTTTAAATGGGCGTGGTGGGGCCATCATCGAAGCCCAATCATAAATAAGAAAGTATTTCATACACATCACAAGTAAAACTTCAATTAAAAAATATATATTTGGGTTGAACTTGCTAATTGGGAAGTAGATTGACATAAAAGGGGTCCGTTAGCTAATTGGAGGTTTTTGACCAGACCTGTATAACTATGACTATCTCCTATAATTCTATCCTCCATAACGCTTTTCAA
The DNA here is from genome assembly GCF_026213295.1 of Gadus chalcogrammus. NCBI lineage: Eukaryota > Metazoa > Chordata > Actinopteri > Gadiformes > Gadidae > Gadus > Gadus chalcogrammus. The sequence goes on from NC_079419.1 coordinate 1,199,887, forward strand.
AACAAAAAAACTGATTTTAACCTCCATCTCACGTGCATATATTTTTCATATCATATGTAGTACATCCAATACAAACACATAACATATTTGTATCAGTGTGTCCATTAATCTAATGGAAAACATTGCTTAGTGGTAATATTTCCATGCATTACAACATAAAGTCACATACCCGGTGTGGTTGAAGTCCTTCTATATTATTTGTTTCCAGTGATAGATGGCTAATTGATGCTGGTAGGCAAAGGTCATTAAGGGTCATTCAGTCATGTCATTTCAATTTATGACTGCAAAGTGGATCAGTTAAACGACAGTGCTTGTTATAGTTTACCAGTAGCCTACTAGTTACCGACAATACACACATTCACAGAAAAAGGCGTGAATGGCGTCATTTCACTTCTTAGATCTGATAAACATGTGATATTCTTTCCTGTCTATTCTTTATTTATTTGTTTCGTCATGTTGAATTGGTTATCAGGTCATGTGAACTCTACTCTCTACATTGAAAGTAGCTTTACACAAAAGAAAAGTGAAAAGTGGCAATGTCGGCAAAACATATAAAAATGTGAAGCGTAAGCCAATATTAAAAGAAAAACCAGCCTTGAATTTTCCATAGCATAATTGTGTTTCCTTTGTTTGAAAACCGAGGCAAGCATGTGATGGTTCAGTCGCCGATGTAACACAAGCTAACAGACAACAGCATCCTGTAACACAAGCTAACAGACAACAGCATCCAGTAACACAAGCTAACAGACAACAGCATCCAGACAGCATTTCCTTTGGGTAAAGATATTGTGATCCTACTGTTTGGGAAATGTCCAAAGTTTAACAATGTCAACTCACAACATTTTTACTATTCTTCCATTTGTTAATTTGGGCAATGTGTGTGTGCGCGAGTGTGAGTGTGTGCCCATGCATGTGTGTGTGTGTGTGTGTGTGTGTGTGTGTGTGTGTGTGTGTGTGTGTGTGTGTGTGTGTGTGTGTGTGTGTGTGTGTGTGTGTGTGTGTGTGTGTGTGTGTGTGTGTGTGTGTCTTCTATGATTCAGGTGTATGCACTTTAAAAGCCATGGCCGGGTAAAGTAATAACAACAATAACAGTTTTTTTTTGGCGTGTGTTGCCACGGTAACTACATGGATTGGTGTAACAATACTAACTTTGTGTGTGATGCTGTATGTGTAGTTGTCCAAATGTGTTGTTCTGTGTTGGAACAATAAAAAAATAAAACAGACACATGATTTAAACAATTTGCACATCATTTGATTAGTACTACATTTTACGACCAATAGGGGTCCTGGAATGGGGGGAAAGGAACTTTGGCTTGGACCCTCTGAAATACATGAACCACGACATGCAGGAGAAAGGGATTGTTGCCGGCGATTGTCTCCCGCTTGAGTCCCGCTGCCCGTTGCCAAGGGACCACCGCCTCGGCGCTGCCCGCTGCCCGTTGCCAAGGGACCACCGCCTCGGCGCTGCCCGCTGCAGGAGGCGGTGGTCCCTTCCTCCTCCGTATCGCGGTTCAGTCTACTTCAGATTGATGTGGACGTGGAAGAACCAGAGACGTCGGAGAACCCCACGCAGTCGTTTGAGATTCATAATATCGTCCGGAGGCGCACACAGCTTTTGGCCGTGATAATATGTATTATATGATATAGATATCTACGTATAATATGATATTATTTAGATATAGAGCTCCAGGACTCCCGACGGAGCACCCGGAGTGTTCTAGAATATTTACAGAACTCGGCCAAAGGCTGTGTGCGCCTGGCCATTGCGATACATCCACTGTTAACAGAGCTCATGGTACCGTGGCTGCAAGCTGCTCAGGGCCACACCCCCACCCTCCTCCTTGACCCGCCTCTCTCCTCCTCATTTGCATTAAAGCTACAGACACCGAAACGGCGCGTTTTCGGGAAAGTGTGTTCAATTTGAGACTGGCTCGGAGTGGCTGTAATTCTGCATCACGGGGGAATTTCGGGGACGTCTTCAAATACTCTGTTAGGGGCCCACCAATATCTATATTGAAGCATCCATAAAGTAGCATGCCATGGGACCTTTAAGCTATTTGAATCATTCGTTTACCTTTCGTTTACGAGTAGTGAAGCTATTTGAATCATTCCTTTACCAGTAGTGAAGCTTTTTGAATCATTCGTTCACCAGTAGTTAAGCTTTTTGAATCATTCGTTCACCAGTAGTTAAGCTTTTTGAACCATTCGTTCACCATTAGTTAAGCTTTTTGAATCTTTCGTTCACCAGTAGTTAAGCTTTTTGAACCATTCATTTACCATTCATTTACCAGTAATGACGTTTTTTTAACCATTCGTTTACCAGAAGTGAAGCTTTTTGATTCATTCGTTCACCAGTAGTTAAGGTTTTTAAACCATAATACAGTATCCCTAGTTGGTTTAACAGTAACTCCTCAGTAGTTACTGAATGACTGTCACTTAGGGCCCCAGTTAGGGCCCTGGTCGATCATCATTCGTTACTCATTTATTCCTCAGTAACTACCCACGTTTTTGTAGCCTGGCTCCGCCTGCCTAAGTACTTCCGCTCAATTTGAATTTCCCTTCAGTACTAGGTCTGGACCTGCTGTATGTAATTTGGTTTTCTGGTGCCGCCACAGCGGCCCCCAATCAGCGAACAGAGGGCGTGTCTGAGAACAATGACGATAAAGTCGTACGCCAGTTTGAGTTGTTGTTGTAGGTCGGTAGTCGATTTACAATGTGCAATTTTTCCCAGATAAATTAAATTCGACGAACAAAACCTGCAGCTGTCGTTGACAGCTGCAGGTGTTTGGTTTGTGTACAACCTGCGCGTGATTCCCGGCGCATGACATACGTCACAACCAAACGTTAGCGATTGGTTATGGCAGATCCAGAGCGGCACTGGGCAGATCCAATAGTTTTAAACTTCAACAGACACCCGCCTTCAAGTGAGTTAACGTTTGTCAATTGATTAGGTCCAGACTCTCTGTACAAATGAAATGAAGTGAAGTACGAGAGTCTGGTAGAACCAGGCTAACATTTTTGCGTACCTTATTGTAAAGTTACCGAATAAAGTGTGTTAATTTGTATTATTGCTTTGCTTATAAAACAGTTCTAGCATAAGAGATAAGTTCATGTCCAATTATGATTATTAGATACAACAATACAAAAATATTTTTTAGGAAACAGGTTTAAGTGCAAGAAAAGCTAAATGTGTTTGAAGCCTGCTCCGCTTAATGTTTGCCGACACACACATACGCATACAGTCGCACAGCCACAAACAAATTCTTAAAAGTGATACATATATATATACTATGTATTTGGGCTTTGTCACGTGACAAATTAATATGTCCCTTGCAAATGACTACATTAATATGGTTATGAATGGTTATGCACAACACTCATTATAAAGATATTCAGTGGAATGTTCTCATCAACAGATGAACAATGTGTACTCATATTTATTATTGCTTTGGAAAATCCTTGCTTATAAAACAGTTCATACATAAAACACAATCTCAAATGTAATAAGGATTATTGGGTACAAAATATAAATATATATACTTAGAAAACAGGGTCAATTGCAAGGCAACATCTGTGTGAGGCCTGCATGGTAATCATTTCTGGACACAGACACACACAAACGAGACAGGAATGATTTGTGAGGTGATGACATCAGATGTAATCTCTTATATATAACTGTGCTCCGTCATTTGACAAATGAATGTGTCCTGTAATTATTAAGTTAGTGACTCTGTGAGCTGTACACACACTCCCTCCCCTGCTGTCTCTCACGAACACACACACACACACACACACACACACACACACACACACACACACACACACACACACACACACACACACACACACGTACACACATACACACACACACACAGAGACACACGCACACACACACAATCACACGCAATCACACACACACACACACACGCAGACACACACACACACACACACGCAATCACACACACACACGCAGACACACACACACACACACACAAATTACACACACACAAAAGCACACACACAGGCACACACACACACACAGACGCACACACACACACAGACACACATAGACACAACTAGACGCACACACACACACACACACACACACACACACACACACACACACACACACACACACACACACACACACACACACACACGGACACCGGTCCTAAGCGGTTCAGAGCATCTGAGCGGTCCTCTGTTGGCGGCGTTGCCGGCGGCGACGGCAGCAGACGACGGAGGTGATGATGATGACGAGGAGCAGGAGGAGGAGCAGACACAGGCCCACCAGCACCTCGACCCTCAGCCCTGCAGGGGGGGGGCAACCACAGCCACGTCACTCACCAATGTCTCCGCGGCAACCACAGCCACGTCACTCACCAATGTCTCCGCGGCAACCACAGCCACGTCACTCACCAATGTCTCCGCGGCAACCACAGCCACGTCACTCACCAATGTCTCCGCGGCAACCACAGCGTTGTGAAGTGAGGCGGGGAATAATCAATAATCAATAACGTGAAGCATTATGTTCCTGTTATTAGTGTCACTCTTGTGAGTCTGGGGATGAACACAAATTAGGAATGGTTTGCGTTTGTTGAAGCGCCACAAACCAAACAACATCCCATGTTCACTGCAGTAGGTACAAGCGAACCTCATTAACTACCCACAATGCTTCTGTCTATCTGTGTGCCGACACCACACAAATGGAGTTACACGAACTCAAGATGTTATGTTTCGCTGTATCAAAGATAAATCGGTCAGAATGGAGCCGGAAGCAGTCTTCACTGTAAAGGGCCTCACACAGACGCAGGCGTAGTCGACTCACCGCAGATATTCTCGCTGTGCGTTTCATTCATTAATAGCCCACGGGTGGTTATGGCATTTCTAGCAATTGACACAATCTTAGCGGTTAAAACTTTCCTAAAGCATCCTTAACATTTAGCTGCGCTATCATGTTGATTGCAGCAGTGTGTGTGTGTGTGTGTGTGTGTATTTGTGTGTGTGTGTGTGTGTGTGTGTGTGTGTGTGTGTGTGTGTGTGTGTGTGTGTGTGTGTGTGTGTGTGTGTGTGTGTGTGTGTGTGTGTGTGTGTGTGTGTGTGTGTGTGTGTGTGTATGTCTGTGTGTGTTTGTGTGTTTATGTGTGTGTGTGTGTTTGTGTGTGTGTGTGTGTGTGCAGGGGTAAAGCACAAAAGTCTGGGCCCTCTTCTGTCCTCTCCTCAGCCTTTCCCTCACCCTCAGAGCTTCACTTCCCTCACTCTCTTCTCCTCCATCATCCTGTATCGCATCTTCTTGCTCACTATCTGCTTCAGGTACAAGCACGACGCATGCAGGGTTGATATTAGACTCTTAACATGCAATAAAACAGGATACTAGATGTTAGTGTTGTTAAAGCTCCTTTCAGTTTTAGGCCCAATCCCATTTCTACCCCTTACCCCTTTCCTTTACCCCTTACCTTTACCCCTTCAAAACAAGGGGGAGGGGTGAGGGGAAGGGGTAAGGGGTAGAGATGGGATTGGGCCTAAGTGCTACATATGATTGCTTGGAATACATTTTCATTCTCACCATTTGAGCTCCCCCCATCCTCAGTAGTAGGAGATGGTGCCACTGCTCCACTCTCTGTGGTGGTTTCTAAAACGAAGGGCCATGTGTTTCATGAAGTTAAGGCCAATTTCCACTGGAAGTGGCACGGACACGTTCCGACAGATGGCTCAAGACGTGCATAATTATAATAAGTATTCATACAATATTATTCACGAGTTATATTCAAACCATATATATTATAATGTACATTATAATATATATATATATACATATATAGGCCCTCCTTATAATCAACCATACACATAACCCATTAAATACGGTAGACCTATGATTTCTAGATGTCATGGCAACGTCCACTTGCGACACTGGACTTGCGAGGCATCGACGCGGACTTTCATTTCTTCTTTGCCACTGATTAGCTATTGATACCATAGATAGACTGTATAATATTACAATACCCTGTGAATTGTATAGGGATCGATGTGAGCTCATGAATATTCATGAGCAAATGCAAACTGATTGGCTGTAGTCGTGTTCTGAGACACGGCAGCGAACCGGCAACTTTCAGAAATAGAAGAGGCAAGTATCGTAAACGAAGTGCCGGTTTGGGGACGGTTCCGTGCCGTGCCGGTGACGTATCCAGTGGAATAGCCTATGTTGACTTTAATGGTTTCTATTATTTTCGGCGAGCGATTCGCTGCCGTGCCGCTTCCGTGCCGATACCAGTGGAAATTGGCCTTTAAGCTTTGCTAGGTATTTGACTTATTTGATAGATATAATGTCACATGACATTGAAGGTATGATGCTTTTTTTTATATAGATATACAATATCATAAATTATACAAAATAATAATAAATAAATTATACTAAATAATACTCCACTCTCTGCGGTTGTTTAAAAAAGGCCATGTGTTTCATGGTATTAGGTATTTGATTGACATGCTAGGTTTTGATATTGATCGATATAATTTACGATATTCAATACAATCATGCACCAAGATGGATTCCTCAATGACTGCATTCAATCTGAACTACTGCTGGAATAAGCCTAAACCATTCTTAAGCCATGTTTCTTAAACCGTTCGTGCTCACTTTACTCAGTCAGGAGTTGCTTTCCCTTTCTCTTTCCTTTCTTTTGTTACTTTTTTTGCAACTCAGATTTCCTGGGAAAGACGTGACTGCAAATGATGCAAATTAGCATTCCAGCATTAACAGTCACTCTCCTCTGTCAATGGCGGAATAAACCATTTGCACCTTCTATAAGGGGTAGCAGTGAGCCTCCACTCATTTTTTTATATGTATTAAGGTCAGTACCTCAAATGTTCTATTTAGCCAGTTTAAAGTTACTTACGACATGAACTACTTTAAATTAAACCACTTTTTATCCCGGTCTTTTCGAGGGACCTATCCCCATCGGGTACCCAGTCCCACTATTCCCCTCACTACGACACCCCTGTGTGTGTGTGTGTGTGTGTGTGTGTGTGTGTGTGTGTGTGTGTGTGTGTGTGTGTGTGTGTGTGTGTGTGTGTGTGTGTGTGTGTGTGTGTGTGTGTGTGTGTGTGTGTGTGTGTGTGTGTGTGTGTGTGTGCGTAAAGGCATATGTGTGTGTGTGTGTGTGTATGTGTGTGTGTGTGTGTGTGTGTGTGTGTATGTGCGTAAATGCATATGTGTGTGTGTGTGTATGTGTGTGTGTAAATGCATGTGTGTGTGTGTGTGTGTGTGTGTGTGTGTGTGTGTGTGTGTGTGTGTGTGTGTGTGTGTGTGTGTGTGTGTGTGTGCACACACCGTTGAGGAAGGGCCCGTGGGCCTTGGAGCACTGCTGCTGGCTCCAGGCCCCCAGATCTGCTCTGCTGAGGACCTTGGCCGCCACGCTGAAGCAGTAGCCCTCGTTGGGCTCCAGACCGCCCACTACAGCCACGTTGCTGTCCACGTCCGTCTCCTTCTGCAGAGGGCCACACACTCACGGTGAACCCCTCACTCTTCACACTCTGTTCACACTCTGTTCACACTCTGTTCACCCTCACTGTTCACACTCTGTTCACACTCTGTTCACACTCACTGTTCACACTCTGTTCACACTCTGTTCACCCTCACTGTTCACACTCTGTTCACACTCTGTTCACCCTCACTGTGAACCCCTCACTGTTCACACTCACGGTGAACCCCTCACTGTTCACACTGACGGTGAACCCCTCACTGTTCACACTCTGTTCACCCTCACTGTTCACACTCTGTTCACACTCTGTCCACACTCACGGTGAACCCCTCACTGTTCCCACTCATGGTGAACCCCTCACTGTTCCCACTCATGGTGAACCCCTCACTGTTCCCACTCATGGTGAACCCCTCACTGTTCACACTCACGGTGAACCCCTCACTGTTCCCACTCATGGTGAACCCCTCACTGTTCACACTCACGGTGAACCCCTCACTGTTCACACTCATGGTGAACCCCTCACTGTTCCCACTCATGGTGAACCCCTCACTGTTCCCACTCATGGTGAACCCCTCACTGTTCACACTCATGGTGAACCCCTCACTGTTCCCACTCATGGTGAACCCCTCACTGTTCACACTCTGTTCACACTCACGGTGAACCCCTCACTGTTCCCACTCATGGTGAACCCCTCACTGTTCACACTCATGGTGAACCCCTCACTGTTCCCACTCATGGTGAACCCCTCACTGTTCCCACTCATGGTGAACCCCTCACTGTTCACACTCATGGTGAACCCCTCACTGTTCCCACTCATGGTGAACCCCTCGCTGTTCCCACTCACGGTGAACCCCTCACTGTTCACACTCACGGTGAACCCCTCACTGTTCACACTCACGGTGAACCCCTCACTGTTCACACTCAGGGTGAACCCCTCACTGGACCCCCTGTTTATGAGTGTGGAATCATTTCCCGGGGAGCATCCATGAAGTGACTTGCAATACATTGTAAATGGAACCTGAAATACTGCATGGAAATAAAGTAGGTGTTACAACATCCGTGTCTGCTTGTATGTGGGCTGATGTATGACAAATAACAATGTTATCCATCTTCTTATTTGATGGAAGGTATCTGAATGTATTTATGGATTTTGTATCAACTAATCTGTTATGTGTTGGACCCCAGGAAGACTAAGCGACTATAGTGTTTTCACCTAATGGGGACCTGTTCAGAAACAATTAACCAAATACTAAAATAACGAATTAGATCACACGACATTCAGACTAATAGCGAAGCATGTTGCTTTTATGTTTGAGTAACTCGATACGGTAATAAAAGAAGAAGACAGCACAATCAAACATCAGACCACACAATGATAGGAAGTCTGAAGAATGAAAGAAGCATGAGCATCAAAACCGTTAAATCATATATAATGATAAGTGGTTCGAAGAATGAAGGAAGTATGACCATAAAAACCCAGTATTTTAGGTTCCCATGGGAAGACTCCCTCCATAGTTGTGGCCATAAATAATCTTCAAACAGTTGAATTTGTTTGAACATCTAAAGTCAGTTGGGTATGATATCCAAGCTAGGGCAGCAGAAATAGGTTCGAAACATTTTATCAACTATGAATCTCAGGCCACTCTACTATTAGTCTGTCTGGGAGGAAAAAGTACAACGACAGTGGCTGCTCGGTATAATATTAACATCTTTATGCGGGACCATAAAACTACTACAAAGCTCTCGTGTCCTCCCCACTATTGCGAAACCCACCCTGAAGACTGAATGCTCGTCCCTCCTACCTCCGCGCCCACTCTTAGGACAGGGAACCGTTTTGCTTTCAGGTGAAGAGTCATGGGAAATGAGGCGGTTTTCTAGTTGGGAGTGTAAGCAAACACAGGGTCTCTCTGATTCATCTGCTGGGAGTGACAGATCAGCCCTGCCCTGTTTTGGACCAACTGCACAGGCCCTGCCAAATCCCTTTAGTTATTTATTGATTTATGGCCACAATGAAAGAATGCATGAAAGATTACATTAAGCGAAACCCCAGAAGGCGTATTAGTACTTTATTTTCCATCTGGGATCAGTAAAGCACCATCTTATATGGTTGTATCTTAAAATAAGATGGACTGATGTGTGTCCACTAAGCTCAACCCCAGATTCGTAAATCAAACATACTCCCTGACTAGATCAGAAGCAAATATTGGAGAATATGTCAACCATATTATCTTTAGTTGTTGTCAGAAGACCATGGTATGTTTCAGTGCCGTGATAAGCAATTTGTGAACGAATTGTGAGGGTTGTGGTACTGTTCAAATAGGACGGAAGAAGGCGCATGAATCGTTTGTTAAAGGATTGTCCATCAGGTTGATATCGTGACATCCTGGCTGTGTCACTCCTTTGCCGCCTGCCATTAATTAACCTAAATTACCAACAGGTTTTTCATTTCCCCATCAGTCCTCCTGTATACATAGCCTGTTGGTTTTCCTCTATTCGGTTTCTACCTTTACTCAATGCTCTGAACTCAACCAGACTTCCTATGGTGTCTGACACAACCCACCAGCACACTCATGTATACATCCTGTTCTACAGGACGTTTATACAATCTTTAGAAACGGTTGTATTCATTCACATTTTACTACCGGTAACCACTAGATTTCACTCTCATCTTTATAGCCATCTAAAGCCTTTTCCAATATATATATACCTGTAAAAAACTGTATTTGTACAAACAAAACATCAACATATATCACGCTGTGAAAGTTGAGAACGGGCAGAAAGAAAAGATAATTAGTAGTTTTCCTCTGATCAATTACTACACATTTTTTGCTATTCCCCTGAAAAAAACCCGGTGCGTTTTCCACGTTGTACGACTGCATCGCCATGTGCACTGAGTGATGGAAATCCCATACGTTGTTTACTTTTGATAACTGAAGCTTTGTTTTACATTCCTGGTATTGTCTATCGCCCATAACTGTTCCTAGTGTTATCTGGTGTTAATCTTCGTGCCTGGGGAAAACCGGTCAGAAGCGAGCAGTGACCCCGGTATACATTCCTCTGCCTGAATGAACACAGCCATCTCTGTCCTTACGGTAAACATTTCCCTGGATTCAGTATTGACAATTGCATTGCAGGAAGGGGATGAAACTCTTTAATAAACTCTGAACTCTGAATTATCTCTGAAACAGTACTCTGGCTCACCCTGCTTGAGAGGAGGCTGTTGTATGCATACATAAAATAAGGTACATTTTCTGCAACTAATTAAGCAATTGCCACAACAACAGGAAATGGTCACGCACGCATCTCTCAGTCTGTGAGGGTGGAGAAAAGATAGTCCATTACCTTTCTGGTGCTTCCGACCTTTTGGTAGCTGACCCTGTAGTTCAGTTGATTGTGGAACACGTCTCTGATGGTGAGCAGACTGCCGTTCTTGTAGAGGGCGGTCAGGGGGTCTGTGATGATGAGGGTCGCAGTGCCGTCTGCCACGCGGGCGTCGAGGCTGAAGGACACGGCTGTGATCAAACCTGGGAGAGAGATAGAGAGAGAAATAGATGGAGTCAAAGATGGATGAACAGAGAAATGGAGAGAGGAGAGGATTATATTGTTCTTCTGTTTTCTGTAAACTTTGGCAATGCAAAATGGGTTTTTGTCTCTGGCTTGGCAGTCGTATTCAAAATAAGTGTGATTTGTTTACAGACACATCTGCCGACATCATGGAACAAGAAAACATATTTGTGCCTAAGATTGTAATCAATTGGAATCAAGTGTTTTATGATTCCTTAGATATAAATATCTGTGCTTAAATGAATGTGTGTGTGCGTGTGTGTGTGCGTGTGTGTGCGTGTGCGTGTGCGTGTGTGTGTGTGTGTGTGTATGTGTGTGTGTGTGTGTGTGTGTGTGTGTGTGTGTGTGTGTATACTTACTTTGTTTATAGGGGGTGAAGTATTCAGAAGTGCCCCACCAATCAGTGGATATTGTTTTCTTCAATCTGGCAGCGTAGGATCTGTTAGTACACAAATAATGTCAGTTCCAAATAACGTGCATATATATATTTTATATATATACATACAAATACCGGTACTGTAAATACACATATATACACATATATACTATACTATAATAGGCCTACTACTATACTACACAAGACTATATCACGCTATACTACACTACATTATGTTACACCACCATACACTACACTAAACTATGCAATACTATACTATACTACACTATACCTTTTTATACAATACTAAACTTTACTATACTGTACTATATGAATTAATACTTTATTCAAGACTTAAAGTTCCATATAAAATACAATACAAATACAAGGTCAACATAGATTAATATACATACAAGCATCGATTAAAATAAATACATGCATCGATTCCATTGTTACTTTCCACAACCCAGAGAAGTACCTTGTATCACTCTGTTTAATGTCAGGGAATGCAAACATTAATTTGTTTTGTGCCTCTAGAAGTCGACACATAAATGTGTACATAAAATTCCTCACCACAGGATGTGGCGTCCATCTTGGAAGCTTAAGGAGGAACCTAAACGCATCATTATATGCTACCTGTAGCTTCTTCAGTTTTGCTGTTCTGTATTTACACCAGAGTTGAGCTGGGTAAAATGTACGGAGTACAGTAGGCTCTGAAGAGACTTACTTTAACATCTTCCGCGGTCTATGGAATTTGCGCGCCGTATTGACCTATGCAAAAAGTTTACATCACTGGCGCTGGACATCATCGTCAGCCCACAGATCATCAGTGATGATGTGACCCAAATACCGAACCTTCTTAACCACATCTTGAGTGCGGTCAGACAGAAAGAATGAGGGAAACTTTTGCTCCTGATCCTCTTATCCTTCTGATCCTCCTTAGTTTTAGGAATCGTAATAACGCTCTTCTTGGAATTGCACTTAATGGCATATTGGACTCTGCAGCTACAGCACACTTTAAGCAGTTGATGAAGCCCGGCACTATATGGAGACATGGTGACCAAATCATCAGCGTGCCTGAGGTGCTTGATAAGACTCTCTCCCACAATACATCCAGTCTACTGTACTACAGTGGGTGGCAGTAGCTCAGGAGGTAGAGCGGGTTGGCTGGTAACCTGAAGGTTGTTGGTTCGATCCCCGGCTCCTCCTAGCTGAGTGTTGCGGTGTCCTTGAGCAAGGCACCTAACCCTGACTGTTAGCTCCCGACGAGCTGGCTGTCGCCTTGCATGGCGGACTCCGCCGTCGGTGTGTGAATGTGTGCGTGAATGCTGAATGTGAGGCAATATTGTAAAGCGCTTTGGGCGGCCAATGGTTAGAAATGTGCTATATAAATGCAGTCCATTTACTATACTATACATTTCCATACAATACTAAAAAAAATGTACTATACTACACTCCACACTCTACACAATATGACACATACCATAGGACCCTATCCTACACTGTACTGATCCACAACACACTCACTTCTCTGGATCAAGGACGTTGGTCAGATCGCACTCCGTCTCTCTGATGTCTAGACAATTAGGTGCAGACAGCCAATCCTTGTCATGCCTGTACAACACACAAGACAACACAGACACACACACAAGAAACACAAGCAGCTATAAGAACACAACCTCACCTTGTTTATCATTGGCATTACCAACCGGCTCAAAAGAACGGGACATGATATGAGGATAAGTCACTGCATCGATGCAAGTTTAGCACTCTGTTTAACGCTCTCTTCTACTGTGTGCCATCTACTGGGCCGTGGTTAAATGTTTGTAGTCTCTGGAGACGGGTCCTACTCAGCGTATTCGACGTCGTAGGACGGGTCGCCGGCCTCAGGCTCCCAGGTCAGCAGGGTTTTAAAGTTGGTGGACGACCAGTGAAGTTTGTCGTGGTTGAATTGTTGGCCTGTGTGACACGCACGGACACAAAGAAGAGAGAAGAACTCCATGTAGTCAAATCCACAGTGAAAGTGTCACACAAACGTATGGTATAGATGGTTTATAAGGATGATATAACATACGATACACAAGCACACACACGGACACACACACACACACGCACACACACACATACAGACACACGCACACACGGACACATACACACACACACACACACACACACACACACACACACACACATACAGACACACGCACACACGGACACATACACACACACACACACACACACATACAGACACACACACACACACACACACACACACACACACACACACACACACACACACACACACACACACACACACCCTTGATTTAACTTTAACTTCAACTTTTGAATGGTCATAGCAGTCAAATGAAAGGAACTATATGGGCAAAGGGTTGATCCTAAGGGAAATTTGGGAAAGGAAAATCCCTTCATACATTAAGCAGAGCCCTAACTTCATAAGGTTGAAACAAACAAACAAGGCTTGATTGTATGCAGTGTCAGCCCACCAGTCAGAACCTTTCCCAAACATGTGGATCTTTTCAACTTGTTCAACATAAGATGGATCACACAATCAAATCTTGTAAGCAAGTAACATAAACAGAAAATGTCTATAGATCGTTTTATATATGTGTGGGTGTGTCGTGTGTGTGTGAGAGAGAGAGAGAGAGAGAGAGAGAGAGAGAGAGAGAGAGAGAGAGAGAGAGAGAGAGAGAGAGAGAGAGAGAGAGAGAGAGAGAGAGAGAGAGAGAGTGTGTGTGTTTACCTGCGGTTGCTACTACCAGTGAAGTCGCGAAGACGACGCCAAAATACTGAAAGTGTTTTAAGAAATCCATATCGCTGTTGCGAAGAAGTTTGATTTTAATTTGGCCAATATACCGGTTCCGTTTTGGCCCTTTGCGTGTTCCGTGTTTGCTTGTTGCTGAGTTTTCTGTTTGCTCCGGATTGGGAGGAGGCTGCTCTTGGTTCGGTACCCAGGTGGTACGGTACCACGTGTTTTCTCCTCGTCATTTGGAAATCGGTGATCCCACCCACTGGACTCCCTTGAGACAGCTACTCTGGAAGTGAGCACAACTCTGTGTCTTCTTGTGCCTCGTCAACTTATTACGTGTTATAACTGTGGTGGAGAATATGACGATTGACGAAGCATACTCACTCATAACTCATAACTCATAACTCAAAAGCGTGCGGTCACTCACGCATGCACGCATGCAATCGCGCGCACACACACACACACACACACACACACACACACACACACACACACACACACACACACACACACACACACACACACACACACACACACACACACACACACACACACACACACACACACACTCTCTCTCTCTCTCTGTCTCTCTCTCTCTCTCTCTCTCTCTCTCTCTCTCTCTCTCTCTCTCTCTCTCTCTCTCTCTCTCTCTCTCTATCTTAACTGCTTTTATTTCAGTCTGCTATATAGTATTTATGTGTTGTTTGTTACATTAGAGATAGAGAGAACAATAGATAGAGCGTTTGGTAGAATAGATCTGAAAGAGGAGAGACAGGAAAGGAGCAGAGGAGAGAGATGAGGCAAGGAAGGGTGAGATGAGGAGAGGAGGCGCGAGAGGATAGGAGAGGAGACAAAGGCTATAGAGAGAGGAGAGGAGAAGAGAGGAGAGGAAGGGAGACATGACGATGGATAATAGACACAGCGTCTCAGTTTAAATCACCCCAGTTTCTCGATGGTTAACTGAGCATACAATGTTGTCCTTGAAAACAAATCCAATTTCGTTTCTGACATTGGGAAACCATTTGAAATGTAGCAGGTATGCTTTGATTAGCTCCCTATTGGATCATTGCCACAGAGATATAACCATTTTGGGAACATTTGTTGTGAAATATATTAAGAATGCCTTGATGTTCGTGTCTCCCCCTTACAGTAAACACCACACCCTGCTAGAATGTGATTTCATTGTGTCATTACTGTACGGTAATAGCAAAAAATGCTAGTATGTTGCTTTGCAGACATGAACTGATGCTGTTGCTGTATTGTAAAAATAACACACAAAAGTAGCTCCTAAATGCAAGGCAGAATTCATTATTTTAGGTTAATCTGTGAAATTAATTATTACATGCATTACATACGTTTGTGAAGATGTTTTTGGATTCCCCATGTGCCAGTGATTGTATACCAGTTATTGTAATAGTGAACAATGCATAAGGTGTTACATATACTGTGACAACATTTACAGATCACAATTTGGTTTAATGATGACGACATGTTCACACAAAACAACTGTTCACTCGAATGAACACACTGCTCTGTTCGGGGAGCTGTTTTGTCCCAGTGAGCATCTGCGTCCGATACACAAGGCATCTGCGTTAATTTAACAGCCGTCATAACCATGCGGCACGCAGGCTTCAAGTTCAGCCTTCCCATGTCAGCAAACACATTGATAAACAAGCGTTTGAACACCGTTTCAAGTCACATTTCTTCTCCTTTCCGATTCTATTTAGAGGTTCGTATTCTTCAACACTGGATGAAGTATGCAAACTTTTCTGACGGGAACCTCCACCCAGATTGACTGGAAAGCCGTCGGAGATGTTGGAGTGGGAGCGAGAGAGATTAGTGTCTGGAAAATGTAGGCCAAAAAATTCAACAGCTTTTTTCACATGTTGGCCAATGTCAACTGGTTAGGGAAATGTTCTGTAAAAGTAGGCCTAATCGTTTTACAAGAGCGCATTAGATGGATTGTTTAACATGCAAACTTTCCATTTGACTAATTCCTTCTTATTTTGTATTTGTATTAGTGTAGTTGTCATCTACACACAGAAACACAGACGTACATATGCACACACACACACACACACACACACACACACACACACACACACACACACACACACACACACACACACATACACACACACACACACACACACACACACACACACACACACACACACACACACACACACACACACACACGCACACACACACACACACACACACACACACACACACACACACACACGTATATATATCTCCTTTTCGAAGAAAACTAGTGACTGGGTATTGCCTCATGGGTCCCAGCGGTATTCCAAGAGGGTGAGGTCTCAGGCAGGGGAGTGAGACCTCTTCTGTAAGCAGTTCCATTCCAGGAAGTCTCGGGGAATGACTGGAGAAACTCAAGAAAGCCCTTTTTTTGGAGTCAATTATGTTGGACGATGATTGGAGTCCATGAATTGTTCCATATGCCTGATTTTAGGGTTAGACCCTTGAGTCAGTGGTCAAAGGTTAATAATAAACGTTTTGACTTCCTCTTCAGGTATTGCCCCACATGGAACCGATGAATGGGATTTTCAGATAGACGGGATTATCTCATTTATCAAATGCTGCAAATTTCTAGCAATAAATAAACTGTTGAATGGCAAGAAGCAACGCATACAATATTATTAGGACTCACACATCCCTATCCACATACCCACACACGCACACACGCACACACACACACACACACACACACACACACACACACACACACACACACACACACACACACACACACACACACACACACACACACACACACACACACACACACACACACACACACACACACACACACGCAGGAAAAAATGCTGAGCCATTTTCTCAGAGTGAAAAGTGTTTTCCTCAAGAAGAGCCGTTTTTGCACTATTTTGAGTTTGATGAGTACAATTTGGAGTCTGAGTGGGAGCAGAATTATAGAGCGGTTGTACACAGAGTGATCAATAGGCGGAGCTTTTCTAAAAAGTTAAGTTTTGTTTGTCCGCCATTACTCCTCCCGACACCTGACCGCAGCTGAAGTCATTGCCAGAAACTGCAGAAAATTGGACCACTGATTCATAGTTGGTGTATGAGATACGAGGCAAAACACAACTTCTTTAAAAGGCAGCTAAAAAGCTTCAAGAACGTTACAAAGACATTAGCAAAAAAACACCAGTGTCACGTGGCTTACTTGTGGCAAACATTTGATCCAAATGACATGAAAAAGGGTCCAGGCAAAATGAAATCCTTGAATGAAATGGAAGTTGGGACTAAAGTTTCTGAAAACCTTAAAATGCCTGTTTGGACTAAGGTTCTTGATGTTAAATGGCTGAAATGCAGTGGAAATGTATTTCAGCCTGGTTTGGCCATATGTGTTGAAGTCGAAAATTTAAATTTTAATCAAAGATGAGCAAGTTATTTTTATTACAACTGCTTTAGAAACCATATGCTTAAATGAACATGTCCATGCATACAAGCCAAGGTATTGCATACATCAGAGGCACCCTTTGTCTTAGACATAAAAGGTATTTTTTTACCACAGAATATTTGATAGCCTATAGGCCTAGTGATGTCTTATGGCGGTGATACAGATTAGTTTATTGTGCCTTACTGTTTCATGTAATTTCTCCCTCTTATATTTATTCTCTTCACTACTCTAATAGACCTCTGTAGAATAAGTCAGAGGTCAAATGCATATGGGAAATAACATGGCGTTTTAGAATGAGCGTGCATAACAAACTCTGTAGGTGACGAAGAAATAAAGGCTGCTCACGTTTTGAAGTACACACTTTTTCCATCTAGTTTCCTTCTTCAGCGTTTACCTCTTGGTCACCTACAGAGTCTGTTATGTGCGATCATTCTAAACCCCGTGTTATTCCCAATAGACGTCCGACCGAGGGCACCAGGCGCCTCGGAGGCGGGGCTTATTCTGCAGAGGTCTATTCATCTCTTCTCTCAGTCTTCATCTTCTCATCTCTGTCTTCCTCTTTTTTCAGTCGTCCTGTTATGTCGTTGCAACCTCTTTTTTATTTTTTTGTTTTATTGTATTATTTCTATTGTATTTTTATTGTTTTCATTGTATTATTTATTGTTTCTGTATTATTTATTATTTTTGTAATTACAAGTGAATTCACTGCCATAATGAAAAGAATCCCTGAGAAATAAAGTGTGACATGGGTATACATCTTGTTTTGTAAATTATTTCAGTTAATTGAAGAAATGCATAATTATTAAAAATATCTCTGAAAAGAGTTGATAAATGACTCTTATATGAGGATAAACAACTCTAAAAGCTGAGGAAAATGGGTTAGAGGCATTTTAGAGTTTCTCTCAATAGAGTTGATGTAGCTCTGAGGAGATAATGGTAGAAAATAACCCTTTTCATAGCAAGAAAAACACCGTTACACAAGTAAAAATGCAAACTTAAATAAAACGGACCCAATGGGAAAATAAGGAAGTTAAACAGAATGTCTACTCTCTTGACGACCTGTAAAAAGGGCCGTCGGGCTCTGCACACCTGAGGCTCCGATACTGCAGAGGAAATATAGAACTCCATGTGGAGGCAAAGCAGACGCTGTCTATAATGGATACTCGTGTGAATTTATGTCATAGGCTTTTTCTGAAAGTACTCAAATCTCAAGTCTCAAAGGGCTCCACAGCCTATAAGCAGCCTATACTAAACAGGATCATCCACCATTGGCCAGATACTGAATATTACACAAATATTATACAGTATAACACATTATTATTATATATATATTAAAAAAATGATAAATCAGACCGCAGTCAAACACAAGACAACTTGTGTTTGAATGAGGTTCAATTTATGATGTCTTCCCATGAGGTAATGGAACCAAGTGAAAGGCTACACCCACATACAAACACGTGCATGTGCACACATATACAGAGAAATAAGATGAAAGTCTCATGGCATGTCCTTTCAGAAATAACTATACCCTAGTAGGATATCTGGAGTTGGAATTCTGCAGTCTGACTGAGTGTCTGGGTCTCGTGTGGGATCAGATACCATTGTATTACCCCAAGGAGCTCTTTTATTGTGCGTACGTGTGTGTGTGTACGTGTGCGTGTGTGTGTGTGTGTGTGTGTGTGTGTGTGTGTGTGTGTGTGTGTGTGTGTGTGTGTGTGTGTGTGTGTGTGTGTGTGTGTGTGTGTGTGTGTGTGTGTGTGTGTGTGTGTGTGTGTGTGTGTGGAAGGGGAGGTGGCTGCAGAAGGGGAAGGGGGGAATCATCCTAGGAGAGACATTATCTAGAGGCCATCCAAAACATTCCAAAATACACGTCATAAGCTCTGACAGACAGACAGACGGACGGACGGACAGACGGACAGACAGACGGACGGATAGACGGCCTGATGTTAGCTTGCGTCTAACGAGGAAGTCTTTCAGAAGATCTAACCTGTGTTTACGAAGTGAGGTCGCTCACAGCAATATTATTATCGTTAAGAGACAATTGGTCTTTTGTGGAGGGTTCTGTCTTTTAGGACCTTATAAATCTCGGCCCTGACAAATAGTTGATCTTACTAAAATTAAGACACATTTATAAAAGCGAAAGTAAAACTGAGCATTTTAAAAAATTAAAAAAAATAAACTAAAGAAGCCATCCCGCCAAATCTGAAGCTGAGAACACCTTAAGCCAATCAGAATGCTTCAAACTGTAACGTGTGCTGTCGGTAAGTAGAATTAACTGATCTCAATGTTGAAATCAACAAAAACAAAAAAAATAAGAAAAAATAGTTGATTGTCTTTATGGTCACTGGGCCTCTTTCCATACGGCAGACCCGGCATGCTCTCTCAGCTCGAACCACAGAACACAACTTTTACTCTGGCTCAGTCATGACTCAGCAACTCTTGTACTTCTCTCTGGCTTTCAGTCTCAGGCCTGTTTAAAGGCCTATTTACATGGTAACAGCATCTGGAGGGATTGCTAATGACTGCCAGCTGCCATAACGTATTGTGGTGGTTGTTTGGGCCTCTTTCGGGACACTCAAGGTCACTAAAGTTCAGTGTACCAAACATTGGTTAAATTGATACATGAAGAATGCACTAAGGAGTGCATATTGGTGTGTGTGTGTGTGTGTGTGTGTGTGTGTGTAGGTGGTGCGCATGTGTGCGTGTGTGTGTGTGGGTGTGTGTTGGAAGAGGGGGCGGGGGGGGGGGGAAATTCCAGACAGGTTTTTTGAGGAATTTTCTCAGATTAACCTCGTTAGATGACGTACAGACGTTGACGCTGTACCATTTGTTGGTCAGATGGTCTGGCAGGTAGTGAATCATTGATGACACCAGTTACTCTGACACCACTTACAGAAAAAGATGGGGTAACCATTTTAACGAGGACATTACGGCGTCCTTGCAAGACCTTGCACAAACAAGAACAGTCTGCTCTTGGATCATGAGTCACTGAATCGTGTGTTTACAGGCTAATTCCGAGACACACAATTACAAAACCCATCTACTGAAATGCGAGGCTATCTTTATTCGCGGATCCAGAGGTCCAGAGGTTTCGACAAGGCTATAGCCAAACCACTTGGGGAGGCGTCCTCCCATAGACCACATCTTCCCTACACGGCACAGGGAGGGAGTTAAGCAGGTTTTCCTGTTTTCTTACAGAGATATCAGGAGATATTAGGCCTATCGTGGAATGCCCTTCTGCTGCAGTTTGAATTTGTAAGGCTTGAATCTTCTGGTCCATATTTTGACAACTTGAATATGAGTAACACCTGCACCTTGAATTGTTGTGCCTGACTTAGTGAACATGGGCCTTATTTTATTTAAAATTGTCTTTGGTTCAACGAATTGAAATGTTATATTTTTGTTTACATTTCCTTGTACAAAATGCAATGGCTTTAAAAAGTCAAAACGTTATGGTTTTGACTGTTTGATGATCTGCTTCTGTAACAGACCACCATATCTTCAAGGCATGAAGGAAGAACCATCAACCTGGGCGTGAAGCAACTGGTAAGAGATAACGATCTCAGACTAAAACCAAGTTCAGTGGCTGCTATGAAAAAATAGTGCATAAGTCATGTTTTCTGAATGCAACATTGCCTTTATGGCATTAGGGCAAGAAAAAGGCAATTTCTTGTTCTAAAAAAACTCACCGAGGATCCATCTTGGAGTGGCAGCAATCTACGGAGCCCCCCAAGGGACATGGAGGAAAAAAATATAATTGGTTGAAAATAAATAAATAAATAATGGTTTGCGAGATCTCGCAAATGGTTTGCGATATCTCGCAAAATACTTTGCGAGATCTCGCAAAAGACTTGGCGAGTTATCGCAAAACTCTTTGCGTGATATCGCAAACCAACTTCCGCAGCCCTCACTCATCAACGGTCCATGCAACAGTCATATCTATTCATCTATGATAAACTGTACACCAGAAAATAATCATGGAGGAGGATTTAGAGCATTTCCTTCAGTCCAGAGGGGTCCCAAGAGAGGACATCATGCGAATGCAAAGAGACAAGGTGGGCAGGAATTTAATTTAACAGAAGTTGGACTAGGTTCCCTGCTCTGAGTTATGCTAGTCCAACGCTGTAGATGTTGTAAATTAGCTTCAGATATCTTTTAGTTTTCTTTATGAGGGGCTATGTGTGTTTTATCTCTGTCATGTTGCTTCAATAAATTGCATTAATTTTTGTAGTAGCCATGACATGTAATAAGCGGGATAATGTATAGCGAACGGGTCACTTGCTAGAAATAAAGGCAGACAAGCTGAAGAGGGAGTTCAGCTTGAAGGTCTTTATTTCTAGCATTATCCCTTACCTTATTACCATTGTAAACACTACTGCTAGTAAATGGATCTTTATACAAAAGCAATAAGCTTTTCAAGCTCAAGTTAACCTAGCTTTAGTGTGTGTACGTGTGTGTGTGTGTGTGTGTGTGTGTGTGTGTGTGTGTGTGTGTGTGTGTGTGTGTGTGTGTGTGTGTGTGTGTGTGTGTGTGTGTGTGTGTGTGTGTGTGTGTGTGTGTGTGTGTGTGTGTCAATGTGCCATATGAAGTTCGGCCCTTTAGAGAAGTAGTTTCGTCGTCTGAGACGTCTCGCTAGCCTTCGTGACACTCCTCTGGGATCGAGCTCTTTCAACAACAACCGCACATCCTCTTTCCTCACACGCAGTCCATGCTCCCTGCATTTAGCGTACATCCATCGGTACCCGTGAAGCTGTCCAGAGTACTGCAGTTGGTGGCTAATAAAATCAACCAGGACCGACAGGTCAGAGTAAGCCTTGGATGTGATGTCCGAATATTTGAGGCCAAGCTCAAAATAAACATCGATGAATCTCCCGAATTCCATCGTTGTGGTTGTTAGGTTTTCCTCTGACCCGGAAGTTAAATTCTGACCCGGAAGTTGGTTTGCGATATCTCGCAGTCTTTTGCGAGATCTCGCAAAGCAAATCATTTTTTTTTCATCTTGGGGAGCTCCGTAGCAATCCAGTTCAGGCCATGCTTAGAATGTTATGAAGAGATTTTTATCGTCAATTCAACTTACTTCTTCTGCTTTTTTTAACTACATTGGAAAATAATATTAATAATGATGAATAATTATAATTGTATCTTTTTTGCCGATATGAAATGTAGGTTTTGCTTGACCACTCTTGACCACGAAAATGTATTCTGGTTGCTTTCAAAGTTTTTGCGTGGTATTAATTTGTTAATTTTCTTTGTTGAACGATTAAAGCCATGACAGTATAATCGATAAGCATACAACCCAAAGGTTGTATGCTTATCGATTATACTGTCATGGCTTTAATCGTTTTAGTCCCTTTCTATCGGAGGTCAGCCATTTCACGTTTACTGTGGTTCAACTGCTCAGGTTGATTACAGTCGAGACAAACGCAATCCCTAGAAAGCCCTTCCCCAAGGAGCATGATTGGTTCGAAACAGATTGGAAGCAAAATAAAGGGAAATGCCCCTTTTCACACAGATTTGAGGTTGTAAAATCAGACTTTAGATGTTGATCTAAAGTCTGATTCGTGAGCCAGGTTTATTAAGCTTCTTTCCCACTAGACCAAAAAGACGTTCACACCCACACCAACATCTGGCTTTTGTCTTAAGTGGAAAAGGTCACAATCGTTCCTGGGAAAAATAACTGCAGTAGTCGAGGGTATTCATCATATGATCAGACCTCTTTTCGGGTGCTTTGGAAGTTCTGGAAGTTGGTCAAACAGAAACAGAAAGGGTCTACTGGCGATCGAAAAGGAATAAATCTACTATTTTTTGTCAGTTTTCCATCATTTAAAACACCTTCATGTCTACGCAAATTTGGGTGGAAACATTTAATTATTGACCATGGAGGGAGAAGGGCCCAAATCTAAACCTGGAACTAATCCTGCCGGTTCCTGTACAAGCTGAAGAGGGACAGGGGCTGAGATCCAACCATAGTCGCCAGAAGGATTCATTGACGCTGAACGTTTCTGTGAACCCAAGCCTGCAAACCGTGCTGATCACGTGACCTCACATTCTGTCACGCTACACCGTGTCTACCTCTACCTCTACCCGCCCACATTGATTTCAGTGGGCGGGAGGACTTTCCACGACAGACAAATTCCTTCAGCCAATCAGTGAAACAAAACATGTGACCCCACCCCGGTGCTGTTTAGTGGATACATGCGGGATCAAGAAGAACGGGGAAAAACACAACTAGTGTATGGTCTTGTTCTTGATGAATAGTTGCTATTGAGTCTATTGCTGCTATTTCTGCTATTAACGTGTTCTTGTTTACCGCTCTTTGCTTTGGGAGACGCCATTGTTGTTTTGCCAGCGCCGGCCTGCTAACACCTTTGCGCCATCAACTATGACAAAGTCCCTGATTGGCCAAGATTACATCTCGATATCAGGAAATCGATGGGGGCGGTTGGAGGTTCAGACCGATTCTTGTATGGAAACAGAATGTGAGGTTGTGTGATCAGGATGGTCTCCAGGCTCTGCGAGCCCTGGATTACGTTACATCGTACTAACATTACGTACTAACTTACGTTATGTTTCGATGTAAGCGTGTTCCTCCTCCAGTAGCCATATTTGCCGCTGTGGAGGCTGCAGAAGAAAGCATAACGGACACAGGGACAATTGTAGGCCTGTAATGTTGGTTCAAATACAAAATCACAATGTGGTCGCAATAATAGATTTGAAGAGAATTAAGAAACGGTATCACTTTATTGTCACTGCATTGGATCAAGCCTTTTTCAGGGATATCTGAGTAGGAACTCAGACCGGGGCTGGAAAGTTGAGGGGACCCAGGCTGTAGGGTCCTCTCCAAACATTACTGGGGTCTGAATGGAGGGAGAGAGAGGGAGATCAGATTTGATTATATGAATGGTTCATTTGTGTCAAATTGAATTGCGAGCTATAGAGAATCACACAGATGGTTTGCTTCTACACTATTGCCCTTTCAACAGCCTCCTCATTCTGCACCATTCATATCTTTATCAGTGAATTCTCTTAATTCCCCTGAGATCTAAGCAGATTCTGTCAACTTGTGTCTCACCTCTTAATGTTTATTTAACCTACCGCCCCTCCCCCTCACCCCCCAACACTGCTGACAGGAGTTGCATTCCTTAGCCCTTATAAACCGGAGCAAAGCATGCAAGGCATACAACTCCTAAAGAATACCCAGACCCTAAAATGAAGCCACAAGATTAACACTATAACAACAACCCCATTCGGAGGGGGGTTTCAAAAACAACAGATGTTCACAATGCATATGAAACAAACATTTGTATTAATTAGTTCAAATTATCCAATGTTGATGTGTTTTGAACCCCTAATATAGAGGCAATAGTTTAATTTTTACAATAACTGTGTGCCCCTCTTGCCTTGTTTTTGGGTCAAACAAAGATTTGATCTGTGAATGTTTCCTAGGTTCCAGCGGGGGGATGAGCAACCACATCCTACTGCGTTGGGTTATTCATTCTGCTCCAAGTTAAACAGACTGTGGGTAACTTTATATGGACAGCACGAATCAAAGCAACAACAGAGGTTTTGCCAGAAGTTTCCGGCATCCGCCATCCATGGCTGTCGTTTATACACAGATACCTTATACATGTTGTATCTGGAATATGATTCGGAATATGAAGACACTGCAACAACTGTTGTAATTCAACCGCGCCGGAGTGCAACATTACTGGAATGTTGCACTCCGGAACATCTGGGAGGTTCATATTGTAACTTGTTATCTTATTTGAAAACATGAAAGAAACGCTACAGGTTAGACTATCAAGGCAAGTGGTTAGAGTGTTTACATTTTTTTTAGCTTGTGGACTTTGAATAAATTGTGGATACAATGTCCAACTAATATACGCTGCAGAAGGTTTCAAGTTTATTTGGGCATCGAGAGGATAATCTATACATTAGAATCTATCTACTGTACTTGGAATCTTATATTCTGATGAAGGAACAGCAAAATACATCTCGTAGTTTGACCTGGTGCCCTCTTGAGAATAACCGTGTCCCCGGGCAGCAGGGCTGTTATGACAGCTTAATGGGACTACAAATATGCTCCTCTTCCAACTCAAACATCAGACATCTGTTACAAAACTACAAAAACAACGTTCTGTAGAACTTTTCCCCCTGGGTTCAGTTTCAAACAGAACTGAGAAAATTCTGTCAGATTCATCGCTTACTTTTGATTTATACGTTTATCAGAGGCTAGATGAAAACATTGCATGAAAGACATCTTTCATGTCTGCATTGCTAGTGTTGGACAGTGTTCTACTGAAGTGTTTCTAGACGGCACATGTTATGCCAGGGGTCTGTTTTCACATCCGGTTCATGCATGGGGATGGTGAATCAATTAGAACATTTTGGAAAAACAACAAAAATACAGTAGTTTGTAAATTGTCTTATTTATTATTTATTTAATGTTAATTATTTTCTGAAGGGCATTGCAGTTGATGTCTTTAAGTGCGGAAAGTATCGTCTTTGTATTGGGGAAAATTATAACCTTTGAATGTATGGACACACAAAAAAAAAAAGAGTAGCTGTTGCAGCAGCTGTTACGAAACAAAACAACAATGTTTTATTTGGCCGACAGCTCTTGTGCCCTGAAAGCAGTCGATGAATTCATTATTAATTTATACTGTGGCAGTTAACCATGAGATGAATGACTGAAAGGCAGGATTACGGTGCACAAGCCAATGTGGTTTAATTTGATTGAGGGTTCTTGACACAGGAACTAACAGGGGGGAAGAACCACCTCGGGCCCGCACACACAGGCAAGGGAATGCGCCGCAGAAGGGGATGGGAAGGGGCAATCCGTGCATCCTTCCACGGTTTCACTTTGTCGGTTTTGCTAATTTTTTCTCCAATCTCTACGTTTCTTCCCACACTAAAAGCGCACAGTTTGAGACCTCAGTTCGGTTGCTCTCTACCGGCCATGTGTTTCGTGAGGGGATATACACCTCCAGGCTTAACGAGCCAGATTGTCCCCAGTTGGGTTACATCCAGGTTTGCCGTATAGTTGGGCTGGGATGAATCTGTCCTCGCACACGCTTCCCCTCTCAAGGTCTGGGGGCGAGTGGAATGTACGAATGTTGGTTACATCTGAATAAGTAACACAGCGTTCCAGCCGTGAAGTGGGAAAAATGCATAATACATGGAATTTTTGACAGTTGGCATACTCAATAAGCCCAATGGTAGTAGAGAAATATTTGCAATATTAAAAAGTAAAACACAGCTTTATAAAAATCCCCAAATTTCATATGAAAATCTGAAGGAGAATAACACAATTTGGTTAGATATATAAAGGCTTTAACAAACAAAGCACATCTGTTATAAACGCATGCATTCAAAATATACAACCGGTTGGTCGGTTCCCAGAACTGACCTCCCTCTTATGGCATAATTTAATATACAATAAATAAGTGCAATAAAAGACAGTTGTGCACCAGTGGTGCAAAACAGAGGTGTTGTGATGTGCAAATACTTTGGCCTGTCTGAGGCCAAAGCATACCCTATAAGGTCACTCCTCTGCTACTTTAGTTTTCTGTATGCCACACCTTCTGTCATGCTGGAATAAGAACCACAACTCATTTCCAAAAGTAATGTTTATTTTCAAAAAGTTTACTTTACCAACACTGGTTTAATGGCATATATCACTATGTTTAAGTTTACCAAAGACAAACGTTTAATTAACACGTTTAGGTCAATCACAATCATTTCTCTTTATTTATACAGGCACGGCAGAAGGTTCCCACACTTCATGGAGGAGGCCAAACAAATGGCGGCTGGACTACTTCCACCAGTCTTCAGACTGAAGCGAAAAAAGAGAAGTGAATGACGTTTCCAGTGACAGAAAACAAATAATATATTGTATAGGCTTAATATTGATTTGACTGTTTGATTCTTTTGACAGTGAGTTGGAGCTGATGGCAGTCAGCATGAAGAAGCTATATCCTTAAGATTCTGTACATTATTTGTTAAATAAATTGTGAGGAAACTTTGGTGTGGTTATTCTTCAATGTATATTTATATCAAATTATGATGACTAAATTATGACTTAACAAAAAATTAAATTTGATTCTATTAGACATATTAAAACAATTACTTAATTCTAATTACTTAATGCTAATGATCAATTACTTAATGAGTAAAGTGTATAATTCCCCCAATTCCATTAAATAATTGTCTGCACACTAAATTAGTTTATTTGTCTAAATAACGTTAAAAAAAATTAAGCTAATAAAAATGCTTACTGACATGTCATACTATTGTTTTATTATGTTAGTTTTTTGGTCTCAAGTTTAAGAATGCAAAGAAAAAATCCTGAGGTATTTGTCTAAATAACGTTAAAAAAAACTTTTTTAAGCTATAAAAATGGTTACTACGTGTCGAAATATTTTTTTTATTTCTTTATGTTAATTCAAGCGATAAATAAGTTTATTTGTCTAAATAATATAATAATAATAAATAATCGGAGGTAACTTCCGTCCTGCCGTGTTCTGTCACGCCAGGTGTTGTCCTCCTGGGCTGCAGCTGGATACTATTGGGAAAAGGGGAAAAGGGGCCTAAAAATAGTACACTACAGTAATTACGGTACTTCAAACCCGCGTTGCATTGTGGGTACGGCCGGCGTTTTGCTTACCAATTTGACATTGGGCTGTTGGAGCAGAACCATCGGTACTGTTACATACAGTAAACACTGCATGAGATAGGTGAGATGACAGAGTTTATTATTGTATTGCTTTGCATTGAGTCACTTCCCAATATTTACGGGGAACAGCCCGCGAACTAGTTGTCTGTCGGCTTTGTTATGCATTGTCTAGAATAGATAATTTGGTATAGACTCCTTCCAAAGCTACTTATATTTTCCAAATTATAAAACCATGCATACGTCATAACTTCATATATACCCCAATTATTCTCCAATGTTTTGTATCTGGCAACAGAAGAAGATAGCCTTGCTAGCCACCACTAACGTTAGTGGTGTGTAGCTTTTAGTTGTGTAAGTGACTTCCACTCTTGACGGGATCTGAATGTCAATAGGGAATATACGTTTGATGTTCCTGCGTCATTTGTCCCCATTTATAAATCTTTGAGGATGCAAAGAGACCATGTGTTCTCATTATATCTGTCGACTTTCTCAGAATGCTGACTTTATCTTGGAATGCAGTCCAATGGGATGAATCAGTCCAACTCTTATTCAAACCCCTGACGTCTGACTGTCACTGTACCCTGGAGGGCCTAATATGTGCCAATAAAACATCTGAATAAATCGAGAGTGGCATGTTTTTTTTATGGCATGAGACTCGCATTCAGAGTATAAAGTTGACACACCTCATGGGGTCTTGCTACACAACAGTTGTTTCACATTTCTAACATTTCTTTTAATTTAATAAGATGTCATGGCAGCTCCGTTCCCCACCGTGGCTGCAGAGGGACTCCTCCTGGCCCCACCCCAAGGATGTCCCCACAAGACCCAGGAAGCCCCAACTATGAGTAAAGCTCTTCTCTTTGATTCATATTATTATTATTATTTTTGATTATTTTTGAGTGTTTGTACTGTCTGTATGTGTTCCTTCTTGATAAAACGTCTTTGAGCACCGCGAAAAGCGCTTTAAAAAACCGATCTATTATTATTATTATTGTTATTATTATTATATTGTTTTGGCAATATCTAATTAAAGTTCCTTAGACCTATGTTTTGTTCTAGGCCTTGTGGTGGTAAGTCTTGCCTCGGTGCTAACTGCTAGTCGCTGCGATAGTTGCTAGCTGACATGTCTCACCGGTGTCTGTTTGAACTGCCAGGTCCCCCTCCGTCGGAATGCCCCATGCACCAACCAAAAGCATCAGAGTGCCCCATGCACCAACCAACGGCATCAGAGTGCCCCATGCACCAACCAACGGCTGCGCCCCCCCCCAGTGTAAGTGCTATGAAGACTTTTCGATCACCAGTAACCTGCTTTTTTATACGTTATCTTTCTCTAACACTTCCTTGAAAGAGATCAGGGGGGCCTATACAGGTCTTGTAATCCCATTGAAAGGTTCTTCTCTGGGATTCTTCTACTTCTCGGGGAAATAAAGATTTATTTGACTTTTACTAGACGTATTACAAAACCTATTGTCGGTTGTATTTCTTGGTCAACCAAAAATAAACCATGTTGACGATGCCTCATTTTAGGACTGCAAAGGGTCCCACCCAACGGGATCGTCGCTGCCCATTGAC
This sequence comes from Gadus chalcogrammus, assembly GCF_026213295.1. NCBI lineage: Eukaryota > Metazoa > Chordata > Actinopteri > Gadiformes > Gadidae > Gadus > Gadus chalcogrammus. Next base: position 1,229,770 of record NC_079419.1, read on the forward strand.
TGAGCACGGTGTCTTCGCTCTCACACGACGCTGGCCAATCCAACCCTTTGTAATTTCCCTCTAATTGGTTTCAGACCTCATCACTTCCTGCACACCAAGAGAGGGCCTATGAGTTCGTAGAGTGTCCCATGAAGGCTGCAAACAGAGACAAGTTCCCTGCCCCGGACATCAACCCTGCCAACATGGTAACACACACACACACACACACACACACACACACACACACACACACACACACACACACACACACACACACACACACACACACACACACACACACACACACACACTTAGTTTGAGCATTGAAGCATATCTGTTTGCGATTTACAATGAAATCGATAAAACAATAGAAAGCTCAATGGGGATGATCTGTTTCTCCTGCTACCTCTTGTGATCGTCTGCTGTCAAAAGACAACAAGCACCCGGTTGAGTGACTCAGACATTACCCAGTGATGTTTGAGCTGATTCCTCAGTGTCCCGCCCCTTCAGATGCCACCGCCCAATCAGCAGCCGTCGGCCGGACAGCCCTTCTCCTTGTCTGTGAACAGAGAGGAGTCTGGGATACCGAGGGCGGGCTCCGACCAGAAGTGGGTGTACCCCTCTGAGCAGATGTTTTGGAACGCTATGCTGAGGAAAGGGTGAGTAGAGGAGTCGACTGCATGCCAAACAACATGGTAGCCCCAAAATATACATCAACAAACAACATGGTAGCCCCAAAATATACATCACCAAACAACATGGTAGCCACAAAATATACATCAACAAACAACATGGTAGGCTCCAAAATAAACATCACCAAACAACATGGTAGGCTCCAAAATAAACATCACCAAACAACATGGTAGGCTCCAAAATATATATCACCAAACATCATAGTAGCCCCAAAATATACATCACCATACAACATGGTAGGACCCAAAATATACACAACCAAACAACATGGTACGCTCCAAAATATACACAACCAAACAACATGATAGGCTCAATAATATAGATCACCAAACATTATGGTAGGCTCCAAAATATATATCACCAAATAAACAATCAGTTGGATTATTTAACCTGGGATCTGGAAATCAAATAGGTCCCCCTATGAAGGTGATCTCTGCATTGGTGTATGATATGTTCTCTTACCTTATGTCATGAATAAGATAAGAGAACTCTTGATTGATCACCATCAACCATTGGGTAAATATCACGACGGGATGGGGTGAAAGCGTCTGATTCTATGATGTGTGTGACTGTCCGCTGGCTGCAGGTGGCGGTGGAAGGAGGAGGACATTAAGCAGAGGGACATGGACAACATCATCAAAATACACAACCACAACAATGAGGCGGCCTGGCACGAGATCCTGAGATGGGAAGCTCTCCACAAGAAGTGTGTTCACTCTGCGCCGCCCAACACACAACCAATATCATCACCGTCACGTAGGCATCGTATTCTGCTAGGAACAAAATTTCGTCTCGAATGTAAACCAAATTCTTGATGATTCACGTCAACCTGTGGTTAGAGTGTGGAAACACAGTTTCCCGTTCCCGTGCATGACCACAAAGACCAGTAATTTGGAGTCAACGACTTCCACAGAATCTGATGTGTGTCCGTCTCTGCGTCACGGTGGACTCTGACCCCTTGGTAACGTTTGCGTCTGCAGGGAGTGCCCTTGTGGGCCTTCTTTGGTGCGCTTTGGAGGGAAGGCCAAGGATCTGACGCCCCGGGCTAGACTCAGGAACTGGATGGGGTGAGTGTGGGGCGCGGGCAGGAATACAAATATAAAATATATGATGTAGATTCATGTAAGAATGACATCATGAATCCCAGAGGGTCTTTACGAAAGGTTCGTTCAATATTCTAAAGGTCGAAAGTAAGCAATCAAATATCGGCCAAGTAATGAAGTAATTACTAAAAGCAATACAAAGATAAGTATTGTCTGGTAGTTAATTAGCATGTACCCGCTGCTCAGTAAGTTATAAGAAATATCAGGATGACCGGCTGAATATTTAATGACATAAAACTACTAAACATAGTTTTATGTCTAAACGTGTGTGTGTGTGTGTGTGTGTGTGTCTGTGTCCGTCTGTCTGTCTCTGTGTGTGTCTGTCTCTGTGTGTGTCTGTCTCTGTGTGTGTCTGTGCGTGTCTGTATCTCTATCTGTCTGTGTGTGTCTGTGTCTCTGTGTGCGTGTCTGTGTCTTTAACCGTGTGTCCTATCCTGTCCCCTATCCTGTCCCCCAGCTACGAGCTCCCCTTCGACAGACACGACTGGGTGGTGGACCGCTGTGGCACCGAGGTGCGCTACGTCATCGACTACTACGACGCCAGCGCAGTGGCCCAGGGGAAACAGGGCGACACCATCCTGGACGTCAGGCCCGCCCTGGACTCACTGGGCGCCGTCTGGGACCGCATGAGGGTCACTTGGTGGCGCTGGACCCATTGAGCCGGCTCCGGTCCTTCCCGTCTCATCCGTCTCATTCGTTTTAACCCATTCATTGATCCATTACCACTTCACAAAATAAAGGTGTACTTGAATGTTGTATGTTCCTGGCTGCTGGTATAGTGCCAGATTGACCGATGTCTAATTACTGTAATTGATTCCTGGTGCAGCTATACATTATAATGGCATCACCTAACTCCCAGTTTGGTGATGCCAAACTGTAAAAAGTTAACAAAGGATTGTTTTATTATGTATTTATTTGTATTATTAGTATGATGTTGTAATACAATGAGTGCAAATATTATAACAAGTTAGTTAGTTGATTGTTTGATGTTGGATTTGTTTGTCACAAGCACAGATATCTGTCACGCTTTATTTTCACTGTGTACTGTATATACTTCGATAGACAAGCGGAACCATTGTAAGTTCAAATGTATCTAGTCGGAATCGGATACGTGCGGCAATGTAACAGCAAAATAAAAGGCTTCTGGACGAAATAATATGTTTGAAGTTCGAACAAATATGAATGAATCTCATATTGATCCATGTCTGAATCTGCTTTAGAGGAGGCCGCAGTCTTATCTGCAATTTACTGCGGAGATGGAGAGTATCAGTTAATTCAAGTGTCCGGTAGGAAGTTACAGCTGCTTGATAAAATATAATTATATTCAGTTGTGGACAGATAGAAATGAACGACATATACTGTTAAAATAATAGGTGTTATGGTCATCATCGCTAGAAAGATCCTTTCGTTTAAAATATTAAGCGTTTGTTAGTTGTTTCATTGTTTTTGGGTGTCGTATGACTCTTATCCCTCTAGTGGTGTTTAAGGAAGATTACAGCTCCCCGCATGTCCAACCATAAATGCATACAAGTAAAATGAACAAATTATAAAAAAAGAAACACAGTAAGCCTAATCAATGTTTCAATGTACTCTGCGCCCTCAAACAAGCAAAAACTATAATTTACTTATTTGTGTGTGTTTATTGTGAACATATCAAGTGATGTCATAATTTGTATCGTACATATTAGATCTACACAATACAAATGTATTTCCCATATTATACCCTTCATGTTACACATTCACCTAAAGGTTTTTAACAGGGCACCACTCTTTCCCTCTTCTAGCGGATGGCGGAGTGGTGGTCGAAATCAAGACGTGTGTGGGGGATGTGAGACGGGTGGAGTTAAGTCTCTCGTTCAGTCTGCCCCCACAGTACCCGCTCTGTCCACCAGACATCTCCGTCGCCTCCCCGGTCCTGTCCCGGGAACAGTGTCAGGACGTCCGGCGGAAGCTCCTGGAGCAAGCAGCAGCCCTGCCAGCGGAGCCAATGGTCCACCAGCTTGTATGCTGGCTGCAGGTAGGGCCTAAAAAAAAAAGTATTGGTTCCTGTTGGTTGTCAGTTGAGGTCATGGGTAGGTAGGGAATTTATTTTCTTTCTTTTTTTCCAGCAGCAGCGAATGATAGGTAGGTTGTTTTCATTTAAAAACGAGAAAATTCGCTCATCCTTGTGCCGAATGAAGAGGTGCTGTACCAAAACGTAATTATAGTTTGCATCAATTATTATTATTATTATTATTATTGTGAGGAACTCGGATTAGAGCCGCTGCTCCTTTACTTAGAAAGGAGTCAGCTGAGGTGGTTCGGGTATCTGGTAAGGATGCCCACTGGGCGCCTCCCTTGGGAGGTGTTTCAGGCACGTCCAGTGGGGAGGAGACCTCGGGGAAGACCCAGGACTAGGTGGAGAGATTATATCTCAACACTGGCCTGGGAACGCCTCGGGATCCCCCCGTCAGAGCTGGTCAATGTGGCCCGGGAAAGGGAAGTCTGGGGCCCCCTGCTTGAGCTGCTCCCGACGCGACCCGACCCCGGATAAGCGGATGACGATGAGGAGGATGAGGATTATTATTATTTATTTTTTTTAAAGCTCATACAATAATTTGGGTCGCACATAAATTGATAGGGTCGGTCGGAAACCGTAACCAAACAAAAAAATGTTTTAGGCCTAGGCCGTCCGGGCGCCGAGCCCAACGTCTGGTGGCTTTTGACTGCATCAACTATTGAGAAGAGATTGGATTCTTCAAACATTAATTGAAAAAACTGATGTATTGACGCATTGTTAACGTTATAGTTAGGTGGATAGCAAAATGAAGGGGAAGGAATTAAATAACCTATTTGTATATTCATAGCACCAGGTGTGATGTTGATCAGCCACTGAGAGCCATTTCAGAATGGACTATAGCATCAATAACGTCAAACATGGGAGGGTTCGGCATCCATCCGGGTAGACACTCCCTTGAGGGCTGTACATCTTTCTTCAAGTCTTTGTCAGTCTCCAGGATACGGCATCTCACCTGAATCATGTCAGAGGTCTGAAGAAGCAGCTGGCAAACCTGAACAACATTAATGATGGAGACGCTATCTAAATCCTGCAGACAAACAAGTTTCAGCCTGACACACTTTTCCTGACACGTTCCTTGTAGCATCATTGAGCAGGGTGTTCAATGCAGGATGCATGAGAATAGAAAACATTACGTTGAATAGGCAATATTCTAAATCAATTTACAACCGCAGGCGCCTTCATCCAAGGCGTGGTACAAAGAAAAACAACCGGAATAGATGAAAGTCTCAAAGGAAGGAAAACATTTTGGTGTCAATGTACATTGCTGTGTGCGTTTGTGTGCTCACGTGATGTACGTGTGTGTTTGTGCGTGGGTCCGCGTGTTTAGCAGTCAGGGGAGGTGACCTCGGAGGGGGACGAAGAGGCGGCTCGGGTCGAGGACGCTGGAGGAGAGGAGTGGACGACCGTGCTGCTGTTGGACCACATGCGCTCCAGGGGGCGCTATGTCAAGATGCTGGAACGCTGGACCGAGCAGCTGCACCTCACCACGAGACTACTATCAGGCCGTTGGATTCTGGTCCTCCTACGGGGAGCCAAGACGGACATTAAGGTGCGACCAATCCGTGTTTAGTCTGGATGATAAACACTGAAGTGAAACCAAAGGAGAATGTTTATTTACTAATATATATATATATATATATATTTTTTAGGAATTCTGCCATCTTTTGAAGACCGTGAAGGTGGACGTCGATTCATCGGGCAAGAAGTGCAAAGAGAGGATGATGAAGGTGCTCTGTGAAAGACCCTTTACTTTCTCCTCTTCTTCAAAACATGGGCTTGCATCCCAGGGGTCTGGTACAAAGTAAGTACAAATAGAGGGTGAGTCTTCACTGTAAACTAATGAATGGCTGCGTTTACCTCCTTCGTATGTTAAAACATTTATATATTGATAACTTGTGACGTTTGATAATAGATTGGCAAAATAATGATGACAACATCACAGAGCATAGGGATATGCTCATCATGATCAAGTTTGTGTTTATGACCTATAGATTGTTTGATTGGTAAGAACAATCTATAGGTCACATTTACTCTGTTAAAATAAATCAAGGAAGAAATATCTTTCGATCTCAACTGTCATATGATGTTTCATGAGCCACAGTCGAACAGTTATACTGGAGTGGGAAACAGTGTTCCCACTCTTCCTAAATGTCTCCCTCTTTCTCTCTGGATTTTCTCAGACGTTCCGGTGAATCATGTTTTCTAGAGAAGGAGTACCAGTCGACGTTGGAGCTGACGGAGGCCTTCCAGGAGGCCGGCATGGCGGAAATGTACCAGCAGATACTGCCGTTACCAACCCTCTGACCATTTAACGGACAAACTGACAGACTAGAAACCAGGAGTCACATGTGGCGGTCTCAAGCTCACCGATTGGTCAAGAGACCAATCAATCAGATATGGAAGTGTGAGAAGCTGTTGTTTCTATCAGTTCCCTCAGTTAACTTGAAATGTATTAATATGGATGATATTAAGTCATATAGCAATAATGTTGTTCTCAACTGTAGGGCAGATGCGTTGCCGACTGATGAATGGGAAAATAAAACTTGTCTATCAAGGGAATAATAACTAGATAATAATAACTTAATAATAATACTATGAGTGTTACTGTCGACCGGATGCAGACGAATGGGCTTGAACAAAGAAAGAGGAAACTGTTGAATATCTTTTATTGTAATTTAAGCATAACATATCTTCAACACAGGTAACACTTCGAACATTTGAAGACATGTCTAAGGCAAAATGGTCCATGCGAGATTTCATCAGTCTACATCTGATCTCAGACCTGTTCTCAGGTATACAGAAGGGGCTTTTGTATCGTGGTTGGAGGCAAGAGCAGTTCTGTTTTCATTCATCAGTTATTCAATAATTCAATGGTTGTCTTCCCCTTTGGAAGCCTCGCCAAAGTCCTGTACAAGATCTGTAATATGTAAAACAAGGAGATGGATGTTAAACATGACATTGCAAAGAATTTTTATTACAAAAATTCCTTTGAGCGTGATAATGTTGATTTTGTTAAAGTGATGCTTAGAATCTATATTATAGGTAATATTAAAGTACAGTTCGATGTGATCAATTTCGAGGTCAAGTAATGTGTTGGCCTACCTGGAACATTTTCATATTCGTCATACACCTGCTGGCGTGCTTGTGTGTCAAGTGCTGCTGCTGCAAAAACAGAATTGACACAATCAGTGCAATAAAATTACCAAAATCAAATTGACTTCAGTTTCTTTATCTAATCACAGTATTTTCTTGCTGATTGCTTATTAACTGCCTCACCGTATGCATGTTGATTGTCTATTAAACAATTACAATACCATGAATTGAGAAGAGGGGGGGGGGGGTTATCGATAGTTAAATAGTTAATATAGTAGTAATGATTTTGAATTTATTATTATTAATATAAGTAATAATAGTAATAATAGTTCAAAGTGCTCTTGCCGATTGGCCCTTGCCCTTATACGTAACCACCATTAGGAAGGGCATGGATCCGGTCCACCCCGGTACGCTGTGAGACCTACGGCTCAGCGTGGTGAGCCGAGGGCGCCCCCGCCCACGGGCCCCCCCGCCCACGGCCCCCCCCCCCCCCCCCGCCCACGGGCCCCCGCTGTACGCACCTGGCCGGGGGCCGGGGAAGCGCTGCGCTAGCTGGCGCAGGTTGCTGAGGCTGTCAGAGCCCAGCTGGGTCAGGATGCCGGGCAGCAGCTCCGTCAGCGGCACGGTCTCGGCGTGGCCCGTCACGGCGAAGGTGTTGGCCGCCAGCGAGGCCTGCACCTTGGGGTTGTTGAAGTGGATCACCATGCCGTCGTCCTTGATCATGTTCACCTGGGAGGGGAGTGGGAAGGACATGGATCATCTGGACGGCTGGGGGCCCTCTCAGCAGGCTACGATACAGCCCGTTGACAGAGGCGGCATCCTATTGGCACACCTAGGGGACTCTTATCATGGGTCTTTAGTCAACTAAGCTAGTGGAGACAAGACACCTGTGGGAAAACGGCCATTTCATTCAAATTAGGGGGAATTCTGGGATGAATAACATGGAGGACGATCAATGAGGTTACGGTCAACCGCATCCTGTGTGCAAAATCAAAGGGGTTCTTTTGGCTACAACATAGATTTCGATTTATATGAACCATAATGCCAATGCAACAGGAAACACACCATTTGAGGCTACCCATGTTGCCTACAGATAGCCTACAGTTGATATGCTGTTCGACTGACTGAATAAATTGTTCACACATGAACATCTACATGACCCACGCCTATCTTGAAGTAGTAAAAGCTGACTTTATGAATAGAATAGGACACTAGAAAGCCACACCTCTTCTATTCCTGCAATGTTGTTCACCACCAACTTCTTCAGAGAACTCTGGAGCTTCTTGTCTTCCGCTGTGGCGGTTCTGTGGACAATCTTCTTCTTCCTGCGAGGGGTTCCCTGATGACAGACGATGTTAGCCATGATTAGGGAAGGTGTTAAAGAAAAGGAAGCTTCTTACGACATTTTATACAAATGTTTAATATTTTAATCATGGCTTCATCACTACTGTGGAAGCTAATGAGCTTGATCAAGTTCATATTAACTTAACACATCATCTAGAAAAACATGCTCAACTGTCCTACCCAATAAGCCCAGCCCTGTTCCTGAACAATTAGGTTCCCCGTAAAAGGGGGAATCTAGTGCGCAGCCGCAGATAGAGGAAAGGCCTGACGGCAGAACTATGAAAACATGTCACTGGAGCCAGATCAGTGCTGCTGCTCCCATCCCATCACATAAAGGGAATGCTGAGGTCAGGAAAAACCAACTGGAAAGTCTTTTGTGACATTAGCCGCTTTTGTCAAAAGCAAAGCAAATCAGGAAGCGACTGAAACAGAAAATTAAATCCCAGATATTTTGGTGAAATCAGAATGCATTATGTGTACATTACCTTCCCTCCTATCCGGACCTGTGATTGAAGTTTGGCAAGCTTTTCTTGATTCATGACAACTGTTAAAAAAAAGAACATGCAAAAAAAACGTAAGAACAAAAGCAAAATCTAGGGCTGATAGACTCGAATAACCTTCTGGGGAAAAACACAATTAAAATGTTTATTTGACCTTACAATGTATAACAATTAATTTAAGTTTCAACCCAAATACTCAATACATTTTCTTTCAAACATTTCAAATCACACACTACTGGAATCTTTTAGTTGCCTCACAAATACACCAGTAACGAAGTTCAGACTTAGTTAGGCTACACCAGTTATGTGTTCATAAATCAACCACCAAGCTAATCTACAACATCACAATAAATAAGCAAATGGCATCTTAAGTTGACTTGTGGTATTTAAGATTGCTTAAATAAAAAAAAAAAACATATTTATACCTCAGGATGTTTCAGCAGTCCAATAAATGCTGGTCGTCGGTGGACTCACTGCCGGGCAGAAGCTGTTGGGAAGTGATAATAACACGCGGTTGTATGAATTCCCAGGCTCCATGTCATGTGTGTTACAGCAGGATTGTATCCTCATAATTGGTCAGCAGGTGGCGCTCGCGTTCACATTGGCACATACAAAAACAGAAACGCTAAACGGGAGAAACCGCATCTATTTTCAAAGTAAAAGTATACAGTCTCGCATAAACCATCAGAGATCAGTCAAGTGAGAAGTACCGACTTTTACTTTGAAACTATTTGTGTCGTCCCGCCTAGCTCCCTAGTCCTCTAGTTGTCCAATAACTTCCAGTTCATTCATTGGTTGCGGCACTAACCCTTCGTCGAATATCAAGTAGCCATAGTTGCAAGAAAGACCGGTCAAATATGCAGCCTTCTGTCATGAATGTTGTGTTATGGTCCTCCTTTCAGGTTTTATTTTCTTTGACCTATTTTAACGAGGTCGATGCTTCAGCTTCGAGCCGAGGTAAGTCTTTTTTTACTGTGTGCCTTGTAGCCAAATTTCAGCTGTCGGTAGCCCGCAGCAAAGCTACACCGCTGCTACACCGACTTTGCAATGCAAGTTTACCTAATGTTAAGATCCTGGATCACGTATCATGGAGAGTTGACCCAGATGACGTGTGTAGTCCGCCTTAAGCCACATCTTTTTTTGTTATCAGAGCGATGTAAAGGCGAACACTGGTTAAGTACCCAATATGTATTGCAAATTCACATTCAAAAGTCATTCAAACCCGTCCTGCAAGTTAACAAGTTGCAGCATTGAGAACTACTTGCATGAAGTTGATATTCATAACGCTAGACAAACCCATTGTTCACAGAATAAAGACACACCCTTATTCCGAAAGGTAAAACCAACAACTGTTGTTGAACAAGTGTACTTCCCCACAGGTTTTGGAGATAACATCAGCTGGAGAACCCTTGACGATGGGAAGAAGGAGGCCGAGGCCAGGTGAATTGGAGAGCAGAATAATAGCCGAGCTCTTGGTGTCTCCCTCTCCTATGTCCGCTCGAGGAGCAATCCATTGTTTGCAACAAGTGTCATAGTCTTTTCTTTCTCTTCTTCTCTTAATTAATAACCGTTTAACAAATGGCCATCTCATGTAATGTTTTTTTTAAAGTTTGGGGCCCCTTATTACACATGTCCATATTCACTGATGTTATGCCCTTCATTTAAGCACACAGGATTTCTGTACTTCCTTCAAATGCCGGCTATCACATTACATATAATGTATTTTTAAAGTTTGGGGCCTCTTACACATATATCCATAATCTTTTATGTTATGCCCTTTATTTTAGCAGACTTTTTAGCAGTTATTTCTGCACTTCCTTCAAATGTCTTTATTGTGGTCTACATTGCACATTCTCTGCAATGAGTGGCAAACTGGTTTCTGTCTTTGCTTTAACAGTGGTCTTCCAATGATGGTCATCGTTCACAAGACTTGGTGCGGAGCCTGCAAAGGTAATAGCTAGTTCGTTTTATTAACGTTTTTAGATGCCTCGTTGGGATCCTTGTATTGGATTCTTATGTTTTTATACGCCCTGTTATCGGAAATTATGATTCTGGATACTGTGTTAATATTAATATGGGACATAGTTGCTAGAGTAAATGCTTCAAATTGTTACACATGCTGTTGAATTGTATATGAGAGATACAACCGCCAATCTCCAAACCAATACTCACTATATGTTGTTGTTGGGCCTTCTTGCCAGCCCTGAAACCTAAATTTTCAGAATCCAAGGAGATCTCTGAGCTCGCTCACAACTTTATCATGGTCAACCTGGAGGTAAGGCAGCACCTTTTATCATTCACAAAACAAGGGCTCCTTACTTAAAGTGATGGACAACACGGTCTAAAAAATAAAAATGGTCGCTACTAGCAGAAGGTTTTCCACTACACCCCTACCTAATTTATTTTCAGGGAAATGTCAAAGTATATGTTTATACATGTCAAAGTCAGCTATTGAACTCATGATTTGAAGGGGTGTGATCTGAACGTTCTGTGTAGTTTGCTCTTCCTCAAAGCCTGAAACTCTGTAGCTTCTTACAACTGGGCACTCACGGTATTGTGAGTAGATGGTTAACGTTCACCGGCTACGTGGCCAGGATGATATAATGGACTGCACCCCTTAAATCAACATGGAGGTATTCCATAGACCGACTCGAGTTGAGTTAGCAGTGGAGTTGACGGAAAATAATTGTATGATGTGAAATGCACACATTAATAACATACTAAGAGGTAAATGTCAGATTTATATTGTCCATCACTATCAATTAGCTTCCATTTTTATTTTGACCATTGCATTTGTAATCCTGTTCATTATGCCCTTTTAGTATTTTACTGCTAAACCAAGTATTGCGTCATTAGCATTAAAGTCGTTAAAGGCTAAAGGTATGTTTTGAGGGTTGAAAAGAGAAGAGTCGAGGACTACACTAACAACATGGTCCCTCAACATGATGCAGGCAGAATGGGTTCCCAAAACCAACCTGGGAACTAAATCACTGTCTCAGACTTAAGGGGCAGGAGCAGTCAACCAGAAAAGATTTCCTCAGAGAATTTCATTCTCTCACAGATGGCTAAGACATTTCTAACAAATTAAACTCAAAATATATCTCTTAAATCTTACCTATAATGATTTGGAAGATCCATTTGTGTTAAACAAATGTATAGAAGACAATATAGTGGTCCTAACAAATGAATGGAATGTAATACTGCATAATAATGTACAAAAATGTATTCCTCACAAATTTCTCAGACAATGTGCCTCTATATAAAAGAAAAATGATGTGACAAATGTGAAATCAATGCATCTGTAATTGGAAATCAATGCATCCGTAATTGGTCTTAACTTGTTTAAATCATCTGGCATGGATTGAAAAGTGTGGTATATCTATTTTTTTTTTTTGTTCAAACAATTAAAAACCAATTTTATCTCATCACCAGGATGAGGAGGAGCCGAAAGACGAGGCGTTCAGCCCAGATGGGGGGTACATTCCTCGCATTCTGTTCCTGGGTAAGTGGCCTTGTTCTTTTCATTCTCAGGAAGACTGTTTTGTTCACTGAGGTCCTTGGAACCACCAGCCCAGTGGCCCTGGCCAGTGAGTCCTCAGTGGCCCTGGCCAGTGAGTCCTCAGTGGCCCTGGCCCCGTTATGTTTACCTCGGATTAAGTCACTCTAATGATATTGTAGACATTTTTATGTAGAATGTGTTTAATATTTTCAGTGCTATCATGATCTACGGCAGAATAGGCTTGTATGGTTTGTATTATTGTGTATGAAAATGGAATCGAACATTAATATCATCGTATTTGTTTCAGATCCCACTGGTGCAGTTCACCCTGAAATCACCAACAAAAATGGAAACCCCAGCTATAAGTATTTCTACAGCAATGCGGATCACGGTGAGACGTTTGTCTTTTTGAATACTCCTGACTTCTGTAACGGGGATTAAACAGGCGTGTTTTTTTTTTTTTTTTAACGGTTTCTCTTTCCTTTCGTTTGTGACAGTCGCTGCTGGTATGAAGGAGGCTCAGGAGAAGCTCACGGGAGACGCCTACAGGCAGATCCACGTCGGGGACGAACTCTGAGGGGCGCGAGATGGGCAGACGGCGTCAAGGGCTACCCTTCCATAGGCCCGAGCCCAATCCTGCCCTAGGAATACACCTCCCAACCTATAGCACCATGCCATTCATCACAAGTTCACTTTGGTTTCAGAATAACGGTTTGGTTTTCAAGTAGGTGGAACTTAATAATATACTTTAATCTAACTTTGGCCGACGGCCCAAAGCTTCAACCGTTTCACGGTTAAGGTGCTCGAGTCGGGTGATTCCGTCCCTCGTCCAAGACTTCATCATCATCGCCCTCTCTAGTTTCTCTTTCGTTATTCTGTCCCGTTTGTTTCTTTGATATGTTCGGTGTTGGCGAAATGCACTGTTTTTGAATAAAGTGCCATGCGTCTTTCCTCTGTAAGAGGTTGAAAGCCAAGTCGACTAGCTAGCCGAGGGACACCGCAGTATTGGACCGTACATCCATGCCTTCACCCGGGACTTCATAGTGCTTCCAAATCTTCTACAGGACTGAATGATGCGATGTGTCCCGTCTAAAGGGGCCTTTGCTTTTTAGGTCTTAGTTTCATAATGACGGTTGGTATGTATTATGAGTCCAAGTATGTTCAATATTTGGTTAAACTATATACTTGTTTTACCTAGAGTCAAAGTTTGTCAGTTGTCTGTGCTTCTGTTGAGGTAACATTGGCCTTGTTTTACCTTCTTTCAATGGATGAAAATGTGCTATTGGTGTATTTTATACTCCTGTGCAAATAAAGTGTTGCATTTATTTGATTAAAACCAAATAAGAGCACACACATAAGTGGACTTCATTTATTCTCCACGCAATAGGGGGTATGTGAGAAGGCATTTCTGAAAATAAACTATCAAATCACTAGTTGAATTTAGTTTGCCAGTGAATCCACGATAATGGATCAGACCTTTATAACAGCTTAATCAGAAGACGCAGGCTTTATGATGAGCCCTCGGGACTACAATATTTTCCAGCATTTAATTGCCACAGTTAAAACTTTAAATTACAGAAACATTACATCTAGTATACCATGAAACAAGATGCTAACTGTACACAAAGGGAGAAATGGACGGCTAGGTTTCAGAAAGATTGTCACTGAAGAAACAATATAAAGGTCAAGACTAATGACATGATCACAACCCTGGCTTAAACAAATAAGGGTGGCAACTGTCGGTGTGTATCGCCAGGAGGGGGGAGTACATGGACGATTTTGTACACAAATATTAAAACCAAAGTTATCTTTTAAAAGCTTAGCAGCATTTCAAGAGATACAAAACTTTTTATAAAAAGCTGAATTTTCTTTCATTCATATTGTGATATAGGCTTCATCTATAATATGATATCAGGTCATTGACAATATAAATCTGCAGTGTGTATACTATGTACCATTCGTAACAAGTGCACGAAGAAGACGTTGACTAGGTTTGTTCATAACGGGTAGTGTGCTCTCAAAAGCACGATCGGAGCAGTCCTTTTCTCTACACTTGGAGAGGAAGTGAGGGCTTTACAAACAAAAACATGGACATTTACCACAAATTTCGTCCGTGCCCTGAGTTGATGCACTCCAGCATACATTTAGTGAATATCTTATTTCGTTAAGATAACTCCGGCACAACCGATGCCTGGTGGCTCAGACCCTATCCCGGTGATTCCTTGGAAGAGGGTCCAAATAGTGAATACGCACACCCTGCCTTTCTGGCACTTTGCGGTGAGGTTTGTCCTGTGTGCTTGCAGGTGGGGGACGGGGGGGGGGGGTCTTGAAGGAGGAGGTGCTACAGGCCTCAGAACCGTCCCTGCCTGGCGTCCCCGATGGCGCCCCAGACGTCGAACACGAATTCGTCGGGGAAGGCGAAGTCTCCGAGCGCCTCGTCCAGCGCCATGGCGAACTCGTCGGGGTTCTTCTTGTCGCGACCGACCTCCACCATGGTGGCCGCTGGGGGGGGGGGGCGGGGTACATCGGTACATCGGTTAATCACAAGAGTCACACAGTTATAGCATAATAAAGAAACGGGAGCACGGTGCTTCAATAAGCGGAGACCTCAGTACTTGTGTTTGGTCTTTCATGGTATTGACTAACAAACAGGTAAGGGTCCGCCGGATATACCTCCATCACCGTCTTTTATGTAGAGATCATTTGCATAATAAAGGCCATCAGCTTCCTTATTATAATGAGTTTGATGATACAAATAAGTATCTTCCCAAAATACACAAACCCATACTAAGGTCTATACTCTATACTATACTAGGTCTAACAATGACGCCTTCATAAAAACAATGTGCGATAGGCCCCTCCCCCCCCTCCCCTAAGGAAACACCTCTCTTAATGCCAAAAACAACAGGTTGCCTTGAATAATATCTTCAACATCAGCAATGTCCCGACAAAGCAGTGGAGCCAAAGTGTGGGAATGAAGTTACAATAACAATCAATCAGCCCGCCCGCTGAACGCAGTCGGCCCGCTGAACGCAGTCGGCCCGCTGAACGCAGTCGGCCCGCTGAACGCAGTCGGCCCGCTGAACGCAGTCGGCCCGCTGAACGCAGTCCGCCCGCTGAACGCAGTCGGCCCGCTGAACGCAGTCCGCCCGCTGAACGCAGTCGGCCCGCTGAACGCAGTCTGCCCGCTGAACGCAGTCTACCTACCGAGCTCCATGTCTCTGATGCCCATGTAGCTCTCCAGGAGGTCGTCCACTTTCCTCACAGCCTTCTCCTCGAATTCTGTGGGCTGCAAAATATACAACAGGAAGCATGTAAATGATGCAACGATGTCACTCCAACCGCAAGCTCAGCTTGAAGCAATTACTAGCATAACCAACGAGCGAGCGGCGCACACTTCACGAGTGTGTAGGACTTCCGTTACTGACGTAACGTCATGGCAATAATACGATTGCCAATCTCGACAAACAAGCCAGTGTTACTGTAATGCAGCTGGCTTGTTTTTGTGTGTTTTCGTGAAAGGCACGCATACAATTTCAACGGGGCCTTCACAACGTCCCCTTTTGAAGGCCTACACGTAGAAGCCAGAGATGAGAGCAGGACGTTGGCGAGACCCATACCAGGTCCTCGACTGTGGCCGGGCCCTTGGCGCGCAGCCGCAGCGTCCCTCTGCCCGTGCCCATCTTGTTCTCACTGGCTGGTTTGGCGCCCTTTGACCTTGGCTCCAGCATCTCTGTGAAGCAGGAGACAGAAATGTTAAACGCGTATCTAAAAAAAGCTCCCATGCCATCATCCACCCACGTCCTTATGTCACTGCACCATTTATACCATTTATACTTTCAACATATGATTCCAACCTCAGTTCCCTCCTGGCAGAGAGAGCCTGTGAGAGATTGAGGGGGGGAGGGATGGAGTGGGTGAGAAAAAAGACGAGAGTGCAAGACTGCATGCCATGGATGGTTCCTTCTTCGCACCGTGCAACGCTTTCACCATTCATCCTAAAGTGTCGCGTGGCGCAGGTGAGCCGTGCGGACGTGAACGGCCTTCACGCGGATCACAGTGCCCCCTGGACCAGGCTCCCCGGGGACTCACCGAAGGCCTTCATGGGCTCCACCAGCTTGAGGGTGAAGGTCTGGTCGCGGGGCAGCTCCTTCAGCATGCGAGCCACCTCGTAGTGCCGCGTGCCCACGATGTTGTGGCCGTTGATGCACTCGATGTGGTCGCCCACGCAGATCACCTTCACGTTGTCCACCACGCTGTTGTCCTTGATGCGCTGCCGGGACGACACGGGAGGAGGACGAGGGCAAATTGAAGGCAGAGATATTGGGTGGATGATTGAAATGGGTGGAGGAGGAGGTAGTAGGTGGAGGAGGAAGGGCGAGGAGGGAGGCTGACTTGTGCGTCTTTGCCTGCTTGCAATAATTTATTGAAAATAGGAAATGAGGCCTAACCACTTAATCATGGTTGGATACTTAATGCCTTTATAGTGACCAACTGTCCCTGCAAGTCCCTTCACGGCCGGCTGCATGATGCAGTTCTTCTGCACCGTCACTGGGAGGCGCATGTGAGCAACAGGGTCCACTTAGCTGATGAATAAGCTCCTTAGACCAGCCTCATTTGTGCGGGGTATAAACACACTCTAATAATTATAATAATCTTAATTATAACCACA
The DNA here is from genome assembly GCF_026213295.1 of Gadus chalcogrammus. Classification (NCBI taxonomy): domain Eukaryota; kingdom Metazoa; phylum Chordata; class Actinopteri; order Gadiformes; family Gadidae; genus Gadus; species Gadus chalcogrammus. Next base: position 1,246,712 of record NC_079419.1, read on the forward strand.
GCACGTATTGTGATAGTTGAGTTATTTAAATAGCCCCTACTATGATACCATGTAATCAGGGTTTAGCATTTAATCATTGTACTTGCATCTGCTACATTCAACGCTGAGGCTTTAGCTGTTAACCTTTGTTTTCTGACCTTAAAGCTCTTTAACAGAGGAGGACAATGTAATTGTCGACAATAAACATACAACCGAGATCCAAAATAACAGAAAGGCCATTGTTAATAAAGCCAGAGTTCACAGAATAACGATATGAAGGACATTTCTTCTCTAATTACACCCAGGGCTATTTTTACATTTAGTTGCATGTCTCATAGGACGATTATAATAAGCAATTCTATCTCAGATGTCTTTTTAAGAAGCTAATATTAAACCCACCCAATAGGGTTGCAGGCAGCACAAACAATAAGCTAGTGCACGTTCATCCCACCCAGACAGCTTTACTGGCCGACATTCTGACTACCTTTCGCGATTAGCAAAGCCCTCCTTATAAACCAAACGGCAAGCAAAGAACGAGAAAGGCCTGTTCCAGATGGGCCTACGATAACAGCGGCTCCACGGGGATACTAAAATGCTTTTGATACTCTTCACCAAGTCTGGCACAAAATTCAAAAGACCTCATTTCCATTTAGGGAACCGCACTTAGTATGGAAATGGAGCCTCATTTGCCCACCAAACCCACGGTCCACCTGCCGGCTGCCCACCTTGATGAAGGCGAACCCGGCCCCGTTGTCGGTGATGGTGAGACCCAGCGCGTCCTCTGATTTGAACACCTCCACCTCCTTCTTGATGCCCCTGACGTGGGCAAAGATGAAGTCCTCCAGGCCGATCTGCCCTCCCAGCAGCTTCTCCATGTCGATCTTGTGGGTGTTCAGGGTGCAGAAGAGGATCTGCACGCACACACACACGGAAACCACAAGACACTTTCCATGAACAGGATATGCAATAGAAACCCTGATGTCTGTTTTGAATACCACACAACAATAAATGGAAGAGCCTGATTGTATAAAATTGTGCAACCGCCAAGGGCCATTAATCTATGCCTGCCAACTTTCACTTGTATCTGGTAACAGAATGATTTGACTGCCAGGCGAGAACTGGTTCAGAAAGCACAGGAAATAAGGCCCAACCATAGAAACCCAATTGGTCACACGTTATCATAAACACATCAATGAAAACCTAGCGTTGTATCTGGGCCCAGCCGAACAGACAGACAGTAGTCTTGTCAGCAGACGGTCATCTGAGACAGCTGTGTTCATCCTGTGACGGGAGTCCCCAGGCAGGACCAAGTTAAGATTAAACGCATTCCAATGGAACGTGGCCAGAACTGTGGAAATCTGGCTTCACTCACACCTTAAAGCTGAGACCCCACGTCAGAACAGGAGGCAACGTGCTCTGTGTGCGTGTTAGTTAGAAAGTAGCTGCGCGAGTCCAAGTTAGAAAGTGTGTGTGCGTGCGTGCGTGCGTATCGACAAGAATAGAACATCCCCCCTAATCATTTTTAATGATGAACCATTTATTCCACAATACATCACCAGCCTATTAATAAACCTCCCTTTTAATTGCAACGCTTATGCAATCATGGACCCCACCAACACATACCTCCAGAGGCACCTTTCTACTTCTGAGTGAAGCTGAACTTGTGGTTACAACTCCCTGTGAGAACTAAACGAACATGCTTAATCTACACCTAAACGCCCCACAGTGCTCTACACGTTCTCTGGCAGCAGCAAGGCAACCCGCCCTAGCCACCGAAGGACCAACACTGAGAGACACACACACACACACACACACACACACACACACACACACACACACACACACACACACACACACACACACACACACACACACACACACACACACACACACACACACACACACACACACACACCATCAGGTGACACAGATCCAGTCACGTTGCCGTGGGTTACCAGAGTATAAAAGAAAGGATTAGGAAAGAAACAGAGAGGGGGGTTGGTGTTGGGGGGGGGGGGGGGGTGGCTGAAGTGGCGAGCAAAGCAGAGCAGCTGAAGTTCACTCTCCCCCTCTCTCTCGTACTCTCTCTCACCCTCCCTCATCTCTCTCGTCTCGAGTGTTTGGGATTACCACCGATGGGCAACGCACACGCAGGGTTGCCAAGGCTGCTGCTAGAGCCACGCCCCTTCACCCGTCCCAAGAAGGACGCTCCGTCTGCACACTCATCACCCCCCCCCCCACACACACACACACACACACACACACACACACACACACACACACACACACACACACACACACACACACACACACACACACACACACACACACACACACACACACACACACACACCTATGAAGCCTGTCTGGTCCATTCATGAATCGCGAGGGCAATAAGCACCAGATGGATGGACAGCTTACCATTCACCTGAAAGGAGGCGCTGAACAAAGGACCATGCGTCTATCTGCTACTCATTTCCATCATATTTCTTTCAAAATGGGATTTTGTAGCCGGTTTTTAGTTACACAGAACAAATTGATTTACAGAGAAAACACTTGAGCGTTTTAGGCATCCATGATGGGATAGGTTTGTATTTAAAAAAAAATTGCAACGTTGTAAAATAAACACCATTCAAAAGAGGCAGCATGAGTCAAATTGATTCTAGGTAATAGAACCAAAGTATTTCTCATCCTGCTAATTAAAGGGTCGGTCTGCATTATTGGAGGCAGCCGTTGAATGCAAAGCTTGCTAGACCCGTTTCTTTGATAGAGTAGCATCTGCTCATTGTGGCTCCCTTACAGATTCAGTATCCGTGGCCTATATATGACTCGGAAAAGAGGTAACAGCCTCACATGTATCTGTGTTTATTGTCTTATTAACACGCTGGGAATGCTGATCTGGCAGAAACACCGCCCTGGAATCTGATTAGGCATTACAAGAAACTCCTTTACTAACTTTTTGAATGACTGTCAAACCATAATAGACATGACTTAGGAAACAACACAATCAGCATTTAGGCCACAAATCATTCACCTTAATGCGGATGTAGGCTTTTATTTCCCTGAAGTACATAAACAGAAAAATAACAGCAATAGGGAACTGAATAAGCAGAGGGTCAAAACGTTTATAGCCGTGCTTCAACACGCAGTTATGGTAAAGCATCGGTTTAACCGAGGACAAATTATGAAAGCTAAACAAGTAAACCCCAGACACTCCCATCCTATAGAGTCAGTAGATTAGTCAAATAGTATACAAGGTTGGCAGACAACCCCCAAGTCAAATCCTCCTCCTCCTCCACACACCCCACCCACCCCACCCCATTCCACGACAGGAAGGTGCAGACAGACGAAAATAAGGAACACCCACTAGCTCTCGTTTCCCGTATTGTCTTGCTGTCCGTGTCATCACCAGTGGTGCAACCGTCCTCCGATAGACCAACGGTGAGCTCCTTCTTACCACACGTTGGCGATGCTGTTGGCCTAGTGATGAGCGTAGCTCCTATGGCGCCGTGTGTCGGGTAAACAACCACTTAGAAGCCCCATGTATCTCATCGAGGCTGAGCCAGCACCTGGGGTCAGGCCTTCAGCGCACATCACTCCCCCCTCCTGGCTGAGAGCGTGTGGATGTAGGGCCCTACACGCGGACACACCGGGAACACCCGCGGGCCTTTGGTCAAAGTGTGTTATTACATCGTTGCTAAAAAAGATTTAGCATCTGTGGCCCCAAATAGATTTTTATTTTGAATAGCAGTGTTTCCTTGTACTATGAAGCATGAAACCAAATGGAGGATGATTGGTAGACGGTCAGTTAATGGGCCTAGTATTGGTACCCAAACCATTTCACAATGATGTTTGTACATTTATAAAAAAGGATATGCATGTTAGGTGGTGTAGGTGAAATTAACATTTTGACTTCCAGCATTGTGCAAAAGGATGGCTTCTACCAACAGCGACAAACAACGAGTCCTTCAAGTATAATAAAACACCCCTTGTCAATCACTCTTACATACCTGTCCATCAAATATCAGTAGAAAAGTACAGCTAGGATTAGTTTGTGCCCAAGGCGATTCAGGTCACAACTCAAAACTCTTTTCTGCAGGTTTTTGAAAAGGTTCAAATAGTTCAGTAGCTCGTTTTGAAACGGGTTTGGGAGGATAGTATCTTGTATGTTGTCTATTTTACACACATCCTAGAAGAGGAATCTACAGGTTGTGTGTCACACACACACACACACACACACACTCACACACTCAGTGCCAGCAACTGCCTCAATCTGATTTGGCTCCATCAATTCAGATTGTTACCTCTAATCTCCCTGATTAATTAAGAATTGTTCCGCTTGAAAGCTCGAGAACAAGTCACACGAACTGCCAGTGGAGGCTTGACCTGGGAACTGGGCTCCATAATGTGTGGGGTCACGACGGAACGTCCGACGGGTTGAAACACTGAGCGTCTGCCCGATACAAAGCGAGAATAGATCATATTCAAAGTCCTAGGCAAATGGGAGGCTTTGCCAAGAGCCAGGAAGCATGGCGTGTACAATGGTGGACAGGTTTGCAAAGTTGACCGGCCACACCTAAAACACTACACCTGAGAGCACAAAGAGAAGACTTTGACCTGCTGTTCCCAACCACATTAAAGAGATCTCTTTCCATGGACGATGATTGCAGTCATGACGTAAGCCATGCAGTCTGTGTGTCCATACTGGTCATGTTTTATGCGATACAGAAACTACTCTGACAGCCTTGCCATATATCATTCTATATCATTATGTCCGGCTTAGTCTTGACAATGCATCTGTGATGTCATAGGCGGTTTTCTTATGGTATTAGTGACTGCTATGTGGATATGTGACCAGCCTAATCCCTGAGCACTTACCAGAAACAACAACTCATGATGGTGGTCTTTAGTATGAGATGCAGGACCAGTCTCTCTGGACCAGCTCTATTGCGTTCTAACCTCGATTGTACGAATGGACTTTCTAAGTAAAATATGCTTGAGGCAAACTCGACAGAAATTAGAATGCAGGCTAGAGCCGACTGATCCCATAGTGTACTGTAAAAAATAGATAAAAAACATCTCACATTGGATAACAAGAACATAGTCAGCTTGCAGATGCACAAGAGTTCACAGTACGACGGTGTTCCTCTTTGAGAGAGTGCTCCGCTCATCAAATCATCCTCAGTCAGCAGCCATTACGGGCGAGATGAGCTCCAGTCAGTCAACCACACATTAGCATCCGCCCCCCCCCCCCCCACCCAAAGGGTAGTTGTTGGGAGGCACAGTACAGATTCTAAACTTCATCCCTATATTACCGTTTGAACCTAACCAGGCCACGCCAAACGTTCCCTCATTTGAATGCATTGCCCTGGCTCTTTTTGGTAAGTATTCTATGGTTGACACAGTATGCACTTTAACTCCACATCAGCCTGAGGCATATCCCCGCACTCACGCCGTTGGTCTCGGTCATTAGCTCTGACCTGCAGCCATTTGGTTCTAAACCATGATAGTTTGAACCATTTCTCAACAATGTAGAAATAACTAGAATGTTTAAAAGGGCTTCAATAAACACCGGTGAACAGCACAGGTCAAACTGTCCTTTCAGGGGGCGGGCGGGTGGATCAGTTTGTGTTAATTGTGGAGGTAGATGTTTCCATGGGCTGTGTTGGACTGGGGCCAGGCTGTGGTGGGAGAGTTATCTCCCAGTTTTGCAGGCTGTGCCCACTAAGCCGGACGCAGGGGACTTCCTCTGGGAGAAGCCGGTGAATTTGGTAAAAGTTCCGACATCACATCACTAGCCCTGCAATGCTTCAGTCTCAATCTCTGTTCCACACGCCCCTAACTTGTTTTCATTATTGCCTTGCCGTGCAAGTTGACATGATAACACACGCACAGACACATCTTCAGGATACAACAACATAGTGATAAAGATGGGTGGGGATTATTGAGAGAAATTGCGATAATGATACGAGGACAGGATTGAAGTCCACTTTGAATTATTGTAGAATGTTAAGTGCCTGGACAGAAACTCATTGTCATTTACGGTCCTTATCCAGTGTTTGTTCTTATATCAAATATTGGCCAATTAGGGAGTGAGAAGGAGCCAGAGCCTAGCCCACTTCAGAATGAGCCCAAGGCTGAGATACAAACTGACTAGAAGTAACATGTAATTTGAAGGGTCACAAAAGAAAACAATCCCAGCAGTAAGATTGCAGCACATTCCGTGTTGGTCTCTCACTGAAATGTGGTTGACCTATGCTTTGGGTTAGGAGTGATATACTGTACATAATGGTAAAACTCTTCCACAAGTGACAATCTTATGGAATAAATATTTGCTTTGAAAAAACTTGTTGCATTGTTTTACGATAAACGTACATTTAGCAGAAAGTGCTTGTCCTTCCCAACTCCAAAGTGAAGCGAACACTGCATGTTCAGACAAGGGCAACATTGAAAGACTTGAACGAACCAATCCCAGCAGTAAGAAAAAGAACAACAACACAATCATCATACAATTTGTCTTTTGCAATCTGCCCATTCAACCAGAAGGACTAGATTCATTAGTGTCAGACAACCATTCTTGTTGTTCCAGTGTACACGTTTTGTTGGAAATCCGCATGTGTAGGCTACTCCTACAGCGCCGTGGCAGCTTTGAATGCCATTGGCGACAATGTGTGGGACATGAAAAATAGAAAAGCATCCTATGATCAGCGAAGCGGAGCGTGGTGGGGGAAGGGATGGGATTCCTATCTCTTGTAGGCACTTGAGGCCGCCTGGCCAACACATTATCTTGTAGTTTTCAGGGCAACAAAAGACCAAACATGCTAGTAATAAGATTCCTTTGAAAGGAAATTACGTATCTTAGGTCCTTAATTCATTGACGTAGGAAAGAGATTAAACTTGCAGTGGATATGAGTTTCTAGGTGCCCTGAATATAAAAGTATCTGCGAGTATAATTTGACTTGCGCCTATTAAAATGATTCAGTGAGAGAACCACCTTTTTCTTTCTGGAAATATTCAATGGGATTAATACATATTGAATTCATGATCTCGAAAGCAGCAGAATAGATCTGTCGATATGTGTTGTAGAAATACTGTGCCCTTTCTGCCAAAATAAGAAGTTGTACAAAAGGCTTAAATATCTTTGGATTCTGTCAAAAACAACCACCCGTCCCCCACACACGTAGTTCACCGTAACTTCGTCCGACAGCATGTGTATGATCACCACCATCCATGTACTCACCTCTGGCGGTGCCATGTTAAAGGCATCTGCTATCTTCCCGTACAGTTCCTTGACATTGCTAAAGCCTTCAATCCGGCCGGTCGGGCTCCCGTGCGCCAGCTGCGTGTGGAACACGAGCTTCGGCCGCAGGTTGGCAGGTGGAGGCGGGAGTCCCGCGCCGTTGACGGTGGATTTAGCAGGGTTACTTCCACCTGCGTGTCCGCCGACCTCCTCGTTCTCGACTAATTGATCTTTCGTATACTTGTTTTTCTTCCTCCATGGTCCTAAAGGCATTTTGACAGAATCCGTGAGAGGCACACAAGTGTTATTCCCGACTTCGTCCCGCTAAAGCATCGGAGTGGCTACCTGATGGGACGCTTCCTTCCGCCTCGGACGCTCCTTCTCGCTCACGATTTGACTTTGTTCTCCACAGTGACTCAGCCCTGGTTAGCGAATGAAAGTTGAAATATTCAACAGGTAGGTGGCGAGGGCTGCAAGTCTTCTTCGCCACCTTAACTACAGTAAACTCTTGATACTGCCTGCTGGCCGCCGGGAAACAATAGCGACACTGTTCCAACCTATAAACAAGAATGGAACGCAGGCGCAGTCCGAGGGAACCCGGCTCAGCCCATCCCGGACGATTCACCTGCTGTTTGTGGAAATGTTCACAAGTAAGATGATAGCCTACTACTGATCGGCCTTTACCATACTAACATGCGTTTAACTGAAACTAGTTAAACACGATTTAGACAATCTGATCGCATTTCAAATTATGTTGTCAATCATTTATACAATATAACCTATTTTAGTACGTAGGCTATTCAATATATGTATTCAATCTATATAGCCTATTCACAATTGCATATCAAAACCATTTCTCAACATTAACACATTGACTAGCTCATATATGTCATTAGACTAATGCATAAAATAATGTTTGAATGGATAAGGTAAATTAAGAAAAAAGCTTAAGTTATTTTTATATAGGCCTATACAGTATATATATATATCTTTATCTATATGCAGTACATATAGATAGATATATCACGTTTCCTAACAAAACTGAACATTAAAAAGAAAAAGGCATCGGATATTCGCCCAAGTAAAACTGCCTAATCATAAATTTAAAAAAAGCACACGCTGGACCATTGATCCGAGATGAGTGATATGGCGCTCCCTTGTGGGAAAATGCAAAGGCCTCGATGTTGGCAGCTAATTGCTAACAGCTGAGTCCAAAGAGCCAGCCTATATTTACACAGTCCCACTACACACTAGTAACGTAGAAAACAAAGAAAAACATGTATCAATAGATTTTATTATCAAGTTTGATAAATCTGATCTTTAGGTAGTCGACAGTCACAAAAAACTATAGCAATTTGTTAAAATAAAAGTCACTTTTATTCTTCTTCAAAGTAGGCTGAAGTTTGCATCGTTATTTAAAAGTTACAGTTCCGTAGGCCTTACCTAAAATGTGCAATAGCCAAATGTTTGTGTGTAGTCGGCCCTTGCACCCTTTGTCCCTAGGGTACACTTGCGTTTCTTTAGTTGAGCCTTTTTTAGCATATCTATAAAAGCATCTATCTTTTATTACACGGTCTGCCTCAAAATACACACTTGAATCTGTACATAAGAATGTGGCTTGATTATACATTTGTGAAAACTGGCCAAAGGAATACAAAAAACGAATAGAACATGTCCTTTACCACAGGGCAGGTTTCTAAAATAACTAGGACTTTGGCAATTGTTTACATCTGCATCTTCATCATCAAAGGAAACCTAACAAAAATAGTGGGAGGAGAAGTAAGGAGTTACCATGTACACAATGTTAACTTTCAGATATAAACACTTCATCTACTTGGCAACATGCATGGCGTTAATAAAAACACCACATATATGAAAAATAGAAATTGCACATTCATTGAAAGGGGTTAGGGGGATGGGTTTGGGGGAGGGGGGCACCAGGCGAAAGCCAACAGATGTCCTTATTGTGTTTATCTGTGTTTATATCTGTGTATACGTGCATGTGTGCGTGTGTTTGTCTGTGTGATCTTGTCAGGTGCTAAGACATCACCCCTTGTTCCGTCCATGTCCTTCTTCTTTCATTTCCTTCCCCTCTTCCTCTCAGGCAGGTAAGTGGCGTTTCAGAACGTCCTTGGCGTTGCTAGGTAGAGTCTCTGGGAAGTTCACGTCAAACTCCACCACCAGGTCGCCCCTCTGCTCTGGGGTCTTGGGCAGAGGGAGGCCCTGGCCGGCCACGATCTGCCTCATGCCCGGCTTGATGACGTCCGTGATCTTCATGTTGCACGTGTTCCCGTCGATGGTGGACACGGTCACCGAGCAGCCGCACAGCGACTGTAACGACACAGGGTTTGGGTTAGGGGTTCAGTAGAATAGGGTCTCCACTGTGAAGAGAAGAAGGTCCCCGTGCACAGCCTTTTGATCCTCAGGCGCTGGTGATGTGCAGCAAACAATAGTATGAAGACAATAAAAGTGTAAAATCACTGCACACTGGTAAGCTGATTTATTTAAACGAGGCGTTTCGCTGTTGATTTGTCAGGTTCACTCTGTGTTATTATAATTTATACAACGGGTGGCTTAAATCCAGCGATCTGATTGGTTCCTAACTGTTGAATAATGAGCGTATACATAACTAATATGACGCCCAATCATTTTGTGAAAGTTTGCATATCACTCCGCGCCTGGAAGTAGAAACGGTTACAAAGTAGCAGTTGGTAGTAGCCTAAAAATACTGTATGTTGAATGATGGGAGAGGGTGTAAATGTTGTTACTCCAGGAGTGAGCAAGGCGATGGAGAGACTAACGAAAGCTTAGGCACACGGCGAGTGAACTGCTCCATGGGATAAATTGCCGGCGAACCGCTCTAGCCGAGCCTTCTCTCGGAGGGACGCTAAAGTGTGTTGCATAGCGACCGTCGTGCATTTTGAAGGCAGCCAGGAGGGACTACTTTTTTGTATTCTTTAAAAAAACAGCTATTTAGACTTTCTTGTTCTTTTTTTTGAAGGGGGGTCGCCGGCCCTCCGCTGCGTGTCGGGCCGGACACCGCCCCTTAACAGTGGTATAATGAGCACATACCACAGCCTGGCGTGAGCTATTGCTTAAGTAATGGACTAGGTTTCTACACATATTCCATGGCCACGGACCCACCGGTAGGGTAAATGCACTGCATTTGTATAGCGCTTTTACCCAATGCGCTTTACAATATTGCTCAACATTCACACACCGACGGCGGTGTCAGCCATGAAAGGTGACAGCTAGCTCGTCTGGAGCAGTCAGGGTGAGGCGTCTCGCCCAGGGACACCTCGACACTCAGCGAAGAGGAGCCGGGCATCGAACTAGCGGCCTTGAGGGTACCAGCCTCCTGAAATTGTATTGAACTCAAAATCATTATATATTTGGGATGATATTATGGATGTAAGTACAATAATATGTGTCAGTATCAGGTTTTATAAGGTTTAAAACCAATGGATGGAACAATCAGGGAATAAAAGATGTTGTAGTCAGATACGATTCACTGAGAAATCGGCCCCGGGAACACAATGCTGGAACACGGCTGGAAACACAGCATGCAGCAGAAGGAAGTAGTAGTTTAGTGGTCGCGTGAGAGCGTAGCAGCAGCAGCTAGTCAATGGCTCACTGCTGTTCCCATTGGGGACACTGTGTCCTGTTAAACACTTTAGAGAAAGTAATGAGTCATTTACATTTCCTCCCGTACAGTGCGGTCGTACGACATGATTAACGGGCTGAATAACACCTCTGTTGTTGTTCATGCGTTTCAAGACCGTCTCATCACTCAGGGCCGGCCCCAGGTCGGTTTTTGAACAGTAGATATTATTATATTCTCAAAAGAGGTGTTGAGAACTAAAGGCCTACACGTTTTCCCGTGGGCCAGAGGCCATATTAGTACATCTTTGCACCAACTGTGTGTGGGCGAGCCTCTAGCATTCTGTCTCACAGTGTTGCCGATCTTATTTCTCGCCCCTCCATGATTCAGATGACATAACGAGCTCCTGAAGGGTGTGGGTATTTATACTCATTGGAAACCAATTTGAGAAAGAAACGTCTCACTCAAATGTCCGCCGACCCGTGACAGGTCTAGAACTTGAAATGTATTAGTAAGTATGATACAAACTCTAATCCATAGCGCGGAAAACATCGGCCAATGGGTGATGATGGATCCATTCGGTGCATCGAATAACCCCGAAACACAATGAACGTGCAAATCGGCAAAATGTTTGGAAGCGCATCATGTGGTGTAACGGCTGCGTCCGCCTTCCCCGACGCCTTACCTGTCTCAAGCTGACGCGCACCGCGTACACGATGTCAGAGCCCTCCCGTCTGAAGTGGGGGTGGGCCTTGTCCTTGATGACGAACACGATGTCGGCGGGTATGGTGCTGGGCGACTCGTCGCCCTCGCGGGGGAACGTGATCTTGGTGCCCTCCTTCCAGCCCCGCTTGATCTCGATGGCGAGGATCTTGTCCTCGTGGCGCAGCGTGCGCCCGTCGGCGTTCAGCCTCTTGCGGGAGATCTTCATGCGCTTGGTGCAGCCGTGGAACACCTCCTCCAGGGAGACCCGCAGCTCGTGGTGGATGGCCGGGTCCTGCTTACGCCGCTGTGCCCCACCCCCCCCCTGCTGCTGCTGCTGCTGCTGGCCCCCCACGCCCACGTGGCGCTCACGCGGGAAGCCGTTGATGTTGAAGCTGGTGAAGGAGCCGAAGGGGTCGCCGCCGTCCACCTCCATGTCGTCCTCGTCGCCGCCGAGGCCGCCGCTGCCGCCGCCGCCGCGCCCGTTGGCCTTGCGCCCGAAGAACATCTCGAAGGGGCTGGCGCCGCCGAAGAAGGTGTTGAAGGTGGCGTGCGGGTCCCCGTGGAAGGTGTAGGTGAAGTTGCTGCCCTGGCCGTCGGGGGCGGGGCCGTTGCCTCCCTTGAGACCTGACGACAGGGGGGAGAAAGACACAAGGTCTGCCGGTCAGGGGCGTAGCCAGGACTAGCGTGGTTGGACTCGGTCTGCTTTGAGAGTATGCAGAATGATAAAGAGTTTACTGCTTTCTTTTTGGGGGTTTGTTTAGATGTTTTCGTTATGTTTTTGCGTATTTTGGGTTAGCATTGGGTTAATCATACTTGTTAACCATACATTCTAATGTGTATTTGACAAGCAAGTGTTACCTATCAAATACACATTAGAATGTATGTTTAACAAGTAACACTTGTCAAACAACTCTGTCACCCATTTATGAGGCTTATGATTTACGGTGGTGAGTTTACCTCAGGGCTCCGGGCTTAGGTACGATTTCGATGCTCTTGAGTAATTCTATGTAGGATGAGTATTCATACTTGAACTCGGTTTTTCAACGCAACTATCCTACATTTACATGTGTCACAGTCCGCCGGAAGCTCTAAACCAGGTTATGTCATATTCATAAATGTGATGCACTAAGTTTATAAAAAGACATAACCTTAAACCTGAGCCTACTAAGAGGCAGGATAACGGGTGGAACAAGCCAGTGCATTAAACCTCCACTGTGGGGGACTTCACTAGAGCCATTAGTTCATGGGTCATGGTGGAGGTGTTTTTAATGACACATATATAATAATTTATTTCATGAACCACTAGTTTATGCATAAAACAAGAGATTGCAAATCTTTTTTAATTTTAAGAAAGCTCATCCTTTGACTGGATTTTTCCTTCATTTAGAATCTGTTATCTTCTTTTTTTATGAAGGTAACAGATTCATGGATTCCCAACTGCGATGTCAGATGCAACTGGGAATGTTTTGGTGGAGCCATTGTACGGAAGCATGCCCTTTTATTCACCAGCATTTTCAAAGGGAGATATTGAACAATCAAATAGCTGTAGTTAAAAGATGTTTGAGAAATTTGCAAATACTGTGTAGCTTTAAGAGATTAATGCATTATGAATGAAACGCCTTTTATTTTATTGTTATTATTACTAACAGTAGGGCTAAAGATGGTAATGGATGGCATAGAAGCCCTCCTTCATAAAACATTATTCTATCGTTTTATTTTTTTTATTTTATTATTATTATTATTCTACATAGTTCTACATAGTGGAATGTAAGAACTTCTTCCAGTAGCCTTTTTAGGGAGCATTCCCAATCCAGAACCTAGCCTGGTTGTAGATGGGTGGGAACCATCAGGCTACTGGGAGAAGTCATGCCAGGAAACCACAAAAAGTGATGTATGGCAGCAAAACGACATTCAAAACATGAATATATTGTAAAGTAACTAGAAGGTATAAGAACAGTGGCAGCTACTTCATTATCAAGCTCCACATCTGTTGAATGTAGACTGACGGTTTCCTCTAAAAGGAATAACGGAGATGAGCGTCATGAACATGATCTAGGTCGGTCTTCCATGTAGGTAGACTTTTAGACTTCGATTAGCGATAATTCGCGAAGGATGATTTATAGGCCAGAGACAGTTCCATTACGAGTTTGGTAGCCATGTCTCATTTTTAGTAGGTTATCACAAATAGCATTCCATGTCCTCAGCAACGATGTGTTTATAGCAACGTTACCTTCCTCTCCGTACTGGTCATAAATCTCCCTCTTCTTGGGATCACTGAGGACTTCATACGCCTCGGCGATCTCCTTGAATTTCTCCTCGGCATTGGCTGCCTTGTTTTTGTCGGGGTGCCATTTCAAGGCCTGCTTTCTGTATGCTTTTTTGATGTCCTCATCCGCGGCTCCTTTAGAAATCCCCAGTATTTTATAGTAATCTTTCCCCATTTTCCCCCAAAAACGTCCCCGCCTGGAAAAACTGCTGCTCGACGCGGTCGGCGGGTGCTGTCAGTCCCAAAAGAAAATGAATCCAGAAAACCGTGTGATATGGCGGCAGTAGATGTACCGCTATGCCTTTGGTAGGCCTACTACTCGCTATTAAAACCACGAGAGGAAGAGGTTGACTTGGGACTGTTATCGTCCGGAGGCTGTTCATAAACGCCGTGTACCCTGTGTTATTTATCCGTGACGTGGTACCCTCTCTAAATAGCCATTACGCACTCCCCTGCGTCGGGGGTGAACATTGGAATTCAGCAGCTCTTTCTAGAAAGCGAGTGCTGAGGCACGTCATTTGCACATTTATCATATGGAAAGCCCCCCCAGGTGCGACAACGAGTTATTGTAGTTCAATAATAAAAAAAACTCGACGCGACATGACAGACATTGGGAACAGCTGTAGTGCGTGTGTGTGTGTGCGTGTGTGCGTGTGTGTGTGTTTGAGCGGACGCCAAATTTGTGACGAGACACGTCCGGACGTTTTATACCCCATGCCTTTCTCTCCTCGAGGCAATTGGTCAACAGAATGGTTTCATTAGAACCAAATTGTGTTGTTTACTAATGGATTTCTCTGTGAGGAGAAGCTGCACAATTGTCTTTTATTGATAAAGATTTTGTTATTACTTATTAATAATACGTATTATTCCGAGACGGGAAAGTACAGCGCAATTATATGAATTGGTCAATAAGATATGCAATATTACAATTTAATGAAAATCTCAAAACAAAAAAAATTAACTGAATAAATTATGATTATCCTCATTACATAATTATCATAGCCTACAAAGGGGTTTCTCTTCGGGCATGGGCATTTTACTACTGTGAAACAACAGGGACACCTGGTGGAGACCACGCGCTATGGCTGGTTACAATAAGGGGTCTGCTGTCCTTCAGGGATGGAGAGCAACAGAACGGATAGGCCTTTACCGCATTGCCATTGACTAAAGCCATGTCAATGACTCAGCGTCTATATACGGAGGTCAATTAACAGCGACCGTTTCGTATTCATTTTCTAAATGTTCTTATTTTGAAAAAAATCTAATAATACCTGAGACCATTTCAAATTAATCATGGATAACTTTCGTGGTTTATTTGTTAAACTGGATAAGGATAATAATGGCTTCATATCAGTGGATGAGCTTCACAATGAGATGAGAAAATCGGGAATCCTACCCACTGAAAAGAAGGTTAAGGTAGGCTAAGGATCACCTTGACAAGCTTGTGCTGTTAAGCTATGCTCAGTGCTTTACTGCTTACTGATGGATTAGCCTTAACACAGACTACTTCAACAGAACATCCTTGAAGGCTACGACCAAGACAAGGATGG
Source organism: Gadus chalcogrammus (assembly GCF_026213295.1). Lineage (NCBI taxonomy): Eukaryota > Metazoa > Chordata > Actinopteri > Gadiformes > Gadidae > Gadus > Gadus chalcogrammus. The sequence continues at coordinate 1,262,053 of NC_079419.1, forward strand.
TAGATTGGATTACAATGAATTCCTCCATTACATGACGGACAGGGAGAAAAAATGGAAAATTCACTTCCATGAGCTTGACAAGAACAAGTGTGGTAAGTAAGTAGCCATGGAATAAACAGGGTGAACAGTTGGAGTGCAGTACGGACCGATTGTTAGACTTCTATAGCCTACCACAGAACTTTGTAGCAGAAATAAATTTGTTGGCGCTCTACAGGATGAAAACATGAACAAAGGAAAATTATACATAAAGAAAATAACTTTGTAAAATATACTATTGGACTTGTGTACTCACATCATCTCTTCTCTGATCAGGGTTGATTGACCAGGACGATATCATTTGTTTGTTTAAGGAGTTAGGAGTGAGCATTTCACAGCCGAATGCAAAAAGAATAATACAAATGTAAGACTTTTTTTCCCCTCAAATAATTATTGGAATAAAAAGTGAATTACATGAATGTAGCATTGTTTGAAACGGTGTCACAATAGCAAGCTCTCTTGCTATGTCCTATTTCCATCAGCATTCATTGGGAATAGGGAGAAATGGCTCACAAACGACACAGTAGAGTAATAATAGTCTGTGAGTAGCTGGTGAATTTGTAAATGAACCAATGAAGACGGTACTTTCTTTTTAGGATGGACAAGGACAACTCTATGACGGTGGACTGGGGGGAATTCCTACACCATATCATTCTCAACCCTGCAGATAACATTGGTGAACTGGTGTCGTCTTGGAAACACAGTTTGGTAAGACTGTGATATTCGCCTAATGTTTATAACAGGATTAGCACTAGAACCACCACCGAGTGAGCAACATGGTTGGAAAAGGTCTACCATGCAAATATAAGTATTGTTCTGCGTATTTGGGAAGGCTAACACGAGTAGCTATAAGGAACTCACAAACTGTAACCGTTGACCCATGGGGGAAATATCCCCAAAAATGTAAATAAATCATCATTGCAGGTTTTTGACGTGGGCGAGAGTCGTCCCCTCTCCTTGGAGTTCCCAGAAGGAATGTCGGGCTCCGGCGCGTGGAGGAGGTTTGTCCTTGCGGCGGGACTGGCGGACGCCATCTCTCGAACGGTCACGGCCCCCATCGACCGACTAAAGACCCAGCTGCAGGTTCCTGATCCGCACCAGCATGAAAACCCTTAGATGGCAGCATTAGGTTGGCAGAGGCACTGATCCGTGGAAGGTTCTGTGTCGTCGAGTGCGAGATCGAAAGCTGATAGTAAACACCCAGAAGTTGTGCCATCCTTATAACTATGAACACAATTTCTGTCTTTTCACTGCATGTGCTGTTCTCTGAGCTATTTACCATCTATTTTTGTGTACTTTTGGACATACTTTTGCATGTCTCCGTCTGTCACTGAGAAATGTTTCAGTACAGGAATATTTGCCTGTACACCAGTTGTTTTCAAACTTTCCATGCATCTACTCTCTGTTTTCATGCAGGTCCATGGATCCAAGACGTTTGCACAGGCGTTTGCGAAGCAGAGGGCGGGCGGGCTACGGTCGATGTGGCAAGGAAACGTTGTCAACGTGCTGAAGGGAACGCCACAGTCCACTCTACAGTGCATGATATACACTCAGGTGTGTGAGTACCTATGGATATGTAGCTGGCTCACGAGTACACAATGTGCACTCACACATCCAGAGATACAAGCACATACACGCACACACACATGGACACGGACACACACAAACACAGAAAACTAAATGTATTTCCTCCTTCGGAAACGGCATAATCAACTATCTGTACATCTCTCGACGCACCCTTTGTCCCCTTGGTCTATTAAAACGCTCACCCCATAGATGAATCGTGATCACAGTCTGGCACTTTATCTCCTCCACTGCATTCCCTAGATGAAGATGTACACCCAGGATCGGACCAAGGAAGGCCTGTCGGTACAGCAGCGGTTTGGCCTGGGGTGCGGCTCTGGTGCTTTTGCCCATGCTGTCTTCTACCCTTTAGAGGTATCCAGTCCCCCTATGCACCTAAACCAGGGGTCACCAACCTTTTTGAACCTGAGAGCTCCTTCATGGGCACTGAGTCATACGAAGGGCACCCAGTTTGATACACTCTTCTGAAATCACCAATTTGCTCAGTTTGCCTTTAGTTATATATTATTAATATTGATTAATGATACTCATCTATGTGAAGAAACTGATCACGTTAATGATTTCTCACAATAATTATCAACAATGACAAAAAAAAGGTGGGAAAGAGTTGTTCAAGAATGAGCTTTGCTATTTTCAGAACAGGCCTGCGGGCGCCTCGTATGGTCCTTGGGGCGCCCTGGTGCCCGCGGGCACGGTGTTGGTGACCCCTGACCTAAACAATGCATCAGCATGTACTTACCATGTAATAACAATGCTATGGAACAACCTGTGTTGTTAGTGGTTAGGGGTTAGGAATAGGCGAAAAGGCTTGACTCCTCACTGTTTCCTATAAAGTAGATGATGTTACAGGTTGCTTAGTAGTAACACTGTCATTTGGTCTTACTTTATTTTTGTACATGTCACATAGGTATATGAAAATATACAAAATAAAGAAGTATATTCATAAATAGGAATACATTACTTAAATAACCTTAAATAAAACAATAAGAGATATATTGATAAAAGAAATAGGTTCTAACCTACACTATATGAGTTGTATCATCTAGCTGCAGCCTCCAGGTTTCCGATAGTTCCGATATAGGTTTTATGGAGTTAATAGCTGCTGCCGGTAAGGGCCATTGTGCAGGTTTACGCTTTGGGCTGTGGTGGGTTTTGTAACAGCTGATGCCTCCACTGTACAGGTCTTGAAGGTGAGGCTGAACCTGCAGCACAGCGGCACCTACCTCGGCATGGTGCAGTGCGCGCGCTCCGTCTACCGTAACGAGTCGCTGGCCTCCTTCTACCGGGGCTTCGGCCCCAGCCTGCTCTGCATGATCCCGTACGCGGGCGTGGAGTGCGCCGTGCATCAGGTGAGCCCATAGCGGGAGCACTGAGCACCGGCCTGGGACCAAGCTAGCTCTTCAGAAGAACACGGTTTAAGAGTCGAGATATGACCGGTTAAAAAGCCGGTCAAAGTGTTTGATTATCGAATGGGGGACCCATTATGAACGTCTGCACACGATGACATTATTCTAAAGAGAAAAAAATTCACACACATTACAAAAGCCGTTTTCACACATGTCCTCCGCATTTTCGCCACATTTGTATGTTCGGAGATTCGACCGTGAGGGTGATCCACAGTTGATGCTTCATATGCGGACATCGATGTCGTTCAGACATCAGTAGAATCGACGGGGGGTTCAGGGGGGTTGGCTTGCAAGGGGCGGGATGTGACGGAGGGTCTAAGTTCGAACAAAAGGCAACTGGCTGATTATAATTTAGGTTGCCACTTAATGAAATGCAAATGAACACCGAAGAGTCAGCAACCTGGATAAAATACTACCTCAGGGTTAGTTTCTCAGGAGATTCCCAGGGTACAAATGTCAGGATATGTTGTTCACAAATACGCCCATCAGGAGAATAGCAGGACTTTCATGTATGTGTCAAAGCAGAAGAAAATGCCTAGGTGAATAAGGTGGGCCTGGTTCCAGACCCACAACAGATAACTGTATTTGCTTTCTTTATTATAGACCATTGTGAACTGGGCCAGAAATGATCCGTCCTACAACAGCGACTCCCAGCTGTTTTTCTTCAGCTTCGTTGCCTTTGCCTCTGGACAAGTGACCAGCTACCCACTGGCGGTGATACGAACACAGCAACAGGCCCAGGGTACATGTCACATTTCGATTTGGACCAATATACAGACCCAGATGTGAATGCCTGTTACATTGGCAGCATGTATAGCTCTGCGCTGTGGATTTGTTCTTGCATTATTTAATGCAAGAACTAAAGGAATACGTTTCTAAAGGAATAAGTCAAGCCATGCTGCATATTTTTGTTTAAACATAAGACATAATGTTTCATATTTAGTGTGTCTGTCTCTTCCAGCTTTCTGCGCGGTTTCAAACCCCGGCTCAAGTGTATTACAAGGATTTACTGGAATCTACGCAAGGCACGGACTGAGAGGGTATTACAACGGCCTGGGAGCCAGCTTCATCAGGGCAGTTCCATGTGCTCTGCTGAACTACACGTTAACCAGGAAATTAGAAGTTCTGTTTGACTCCACATGGTCCTGAGTCAAACTTTTATTATATTCATGGTGATCAGGGAATATGTGTTTTTGTCAAAGACCAGCAGGATGTGCTCGTGTGAAATCCACATTTAGGATCATAAAGGATATAGGCTGGTGTCATTCCATTACTAATACAAGCTATACTCTTTTGAAGCCCTGTGACTAATTTGGAGTTGAACGAACAGTGCTGTAACCAGAAGCCTGGATGTAATATTTAAACTGTGTGATAATGAGTGTAACCCAACATAAGTGTGAACATCTCCAACTTTTGGGACAGACATTTCAACAAGGCATAAAGTAATGTTGAACGTTACAGTTATTTCTTAATTCCTTTATTTTAACAAGACATGTCTGTTTTCCTTGTTTCTTTTCTAACTCAGTTTGGATGCACGGATATACGACACTCCGAGTACTTCGATAGAGGGCTATCTATATCGCATTGTTATGTTTAATGTCGTTGGTATCGATCTTGATGAACAAAGAGGTATCGACTGGTCACGATCAGCCACGGGGGTATTGGCGAACGGCATCTCTGTGCAACCCGGTATCACGCGATTGCGTGCTCCTGCGCACAAACGTTAATCTATTGAAGCGTGTTCCAGAGCACGATAGTCCGACTTTTTGCGTGTTACACAGAACGAAATGTAAACCAATGCATTCTGAATGGGAGTGTTCTAAGACAATTAACTAAACGGTACGAGAGAGAGAAAGAGAGAGAGGGAGGGACAGAGAGAGAGAGAGAGAGAGAGAGAGAGAGAGAGAGAGAGAGAGAGAGAGAGAGAGAGAGAGAGAGAGAGAGAGAGGCTTCAGAAAGGGTGTGCGCAGATAGTACAGTGCACCCTAGTTATGTTTATGCCAAAACCACAAATGCTATATATATATATATATATATATATATTGCCTAATTATATATATTGCCTTATTATATATATTGCCTAATTATATGTATAGGCTATATATAATTAGGCTATAATTATATTATTTAGCGTGTGATGAGACAATCTATAGCCAAATTGTCGAAGATGCCCGAGAATCTCGGGCATCTTCGACCCGGGGATATCAGCATGGGAAATCGGCGAATCAGACCCATGAACCTATAAAGAAAGACGTAATCTCAAGCGGGAGAGAACGTTTGCGGTGCTGGTTTGTGTCACGTAAGTACAGGGCTCTCATTTCTCATGCATTCGGCGTGAGACACACGCAATTCAAGCCATGCACACGCTCGAACCTGTGCCATGTTTCAATAACCGTACTGTCCGTACTTACTAGCCAAAATTTGAGTACGCAGTACGTTCCAATTCAGATCCGGCGAAAATAAGTATACTTCAAGGACCCGGATGCCGTACTCAAAACGGGCTAATCCTGAAGTGTGGATCGAAGGGACTCTAGTGTCTAAATCGACGCCACTTCGACCTGGGCGGGACTTTACGTCCTACGTCACTCGCTATGGGTGTGCAGCCTCGTCTTAATGCAGCCAAGGAGATGGAAGACCGTTATGAATAATTATTAGATGATTGTGTTGTACAATGAAAGACAGTAAAGATTCAATATGAATGGCAAAATAAGGATGGGATTTTATTTGAACAATAAAATATGTGTTGGGCAAATTATAGAGAGGCTGAGATTATAGATTTCATATTCAAAAGGCGAAGGGGTGAAAAAATGTAAGAAATATATTTAAGAAATATAGGCCTACTCAAAGCCCAAATCATTGATATCATACCCTATCCAATAATAAAGAAATTTGAATTTGAATGGTAACAATTCCGTTAAATCCTCGTCCTCGTTTTGAACGTCTCACTCATGGCCGATCAGTGTGTGTTCTTTCTGATTAGCTCTTAATTGAGATCACCTGTCACGCACCCCTATATTAGAGGTGAACACATTCGGTTTGGTTTACTTTGCATCGGCCTGTGTCAATCGAGGTTGAGTTTAGGGAGTGTTGAAAGTTTTAGATCTAGATTGCAGATCACTATTGTCACTTTATACAAACTGGAAGCATGCGTTGTTGCGTGTTTGTTTTTGTGGGCATTTGACTGAGCAGCCCAGACCAATATTGCTACCAGCATGGCACTTCGAAACAGACCACCGCAGTGAGTAAAAGTAATTTTCCTTTATTAAATGTTGAAGTTTTTGGGCTGTCTCCTCGGACACAAGCCATGAGTAACCCTGCTCTTTGCACCTTGACATGCATGTTGCCGCTGTTTGTTAACCTAGCTTTGCTGATTTGTATCTTGTGATGTGTGTGTGTTTTTCTTAACAGGTGTTAGATGACTGACTGACAAGATCTATGGGGGGGCCCCCTTTGGGCCCCCCCATACCAACTTAGTCTTCAAAGGAATCTAGTGCCATGGGACTCCAGTGTCTTCAAAACATCCTCGGAATACTTGTGTATGAATGGTCCACCGAAGGGTTGATCTGGAAGCCACCACGGTCCACGCAGTAATCTGCTGCGTGGGCCGTAGTGGCTTCCAGAGCCATCTTTCGGTCTTGGTCAGGATTTGTTCCAGTTGGCCTTCAATGTAGCAGGCTACGGATTTCTGAAGAAGCCTGCTTTACGTAGCATTGGAGTACAAATATTGTGCAAAATGCTCATGTAATTGCACAAGCACTAGTAACCTGTAGATTAGCTTAGTTTAACGTCATTCCGTGTTGTCTCTGTCAAATGTGTGGCTTACTTTAAGTCCACAAGGCCCTCTGGTAAACCACGTTGGAACACCCCTGGACAAGGTGATTAGTCACTGGGTGTGTGCTAAAGTTTTGTTCCATTTTTCACTAGTTGGTTAAGGTTTGGTAGAATTGTTTGGATGCTAGCGACATGATGGCGTATGTACAAGAGCCTACCGTGGCCAGGCCACAGTTGCGACGGCCACGCCCAGATGGCCTAGTGTGAGTGCAACCTTGATTGCATTTGTATACTGTTTACCATTGGATGTTTATGCAATTTGGCTTAATTCATCTGCAGTAAAGCTGCATTTGACTATTCCAGGGTCGTTTAGTACAGGCTTTCAATTGACCATGTTGACTAGTTTGTGGGAAGTTTTTTTTTTTTTTTTTTTTACCTTTGCTTACAATCCAACGGTTGTAACCACTTGTGCAACTGGGCTGTGAACCTTGCAATTCCAGTTGCATATTTGTACACGCAAGCTTGTCCATTTCTATAGCCATCACTAACACTAGCTTCAGCATTTCCTTGTAGGCCATTAGCTGACTTGTGTATTGGAGCGATGATTTGGGTATTTTAAGATGCTTGAAAACCTAAAATAAAGCAAAATGCGTGTCTGGTGTGCAAGAGCCAATTTGTTGGCTTGCAGTAGTCGAGGAGTTGCCGTAGGTCGTAAGCCATCTGGAGGTTGTGGCAATGGAGGCTTGTGGTAGATCTGCCATCCAAGAAAGGTTAATTCTTCTGAAGCATGATTAATAGTTTAGTAAATTGAATCTATTCATATAGAACTATAAAATCCAAGACTGCAGCCAGTAACTTGGATCGCAATATGTGGAAAGTTATTAGTCTTCATTTGTAACAACAGAATAATTAACATGACTAACTGGGTTTCTTCCATTTTCTAACTAGGGGGACTTGACTGGTGAGTCTACTGGATTAATCAGTAGCGGTACTTTGCCCAACAGATTTGATGGCATGACTACAGGGTGACAAATTGACAATTATTCCCTGCCTATCAAAAGAGACTTCTAAAACATATCTGCTAGAACAGTTCCTACTTTTTGTATAATTTGGTCATGCTGCAAATTTACTTTTTGTAGTTGCTCCATATTTAGTTCTTTGACAGCCTCACCTGCTAGAAAAGTCTATTCAAATCGGCTAAATATAATGAACTAAATTAATAGCCATGAAATGTTGTCACTCATACTAATGGCAAATACCCTCTTTCAGTTGGTGGTTCAACACTGATGTCTCTAGGCTTGAGGGAGAGCTCACAAGTAAATTACACGAATGTCCTGGAGCAATTGGGTATACACTTTTATTTAGTCTACCTGACAGGGACATCTTTGAACTATAGGTCACCCAACCCAAACTTTTCACTGTTGTTGGTTTGTCCTTTTCTCTTGATTTAACCCGAAAGGGCTGTAATATCAACATTTCAGGTATTCTGTTTGGATAATGTGCAAAACTTGTGGCTTCACTAATAAAAAAAATTAACAAATGTATTTTTCTTAATGTGGTTAAACTATTTAAAGATTTGTATGCAAAATATTTCTGCTCAATTTGTGGTCAATGAAACTCGGAATTTTTTTAATTTGATAAAACACAACAATGGGTTAAAGGTATTTGCTTTGGGCATCTTTTGATATTTTTAGAATCTAGCTCCATTGCCGTTAGAAATGGTGTCTCCCAGTACTGCAAAGTGCTTCCACAAGTTTAAAAAATGGGCAGAAAAGGAACTGCCAACTAAATATATTTAACATGGGTAGAAAGTTTCCATGGAAGCTCTTGGCTGCTGGTTCCCAACACAGCTCCACTGTTAGCCTGTGACCTTGCGTTTAACTTTTTTCGACTTTTGGTGACTTTCACAAAAGAGAAATGAACTGGTTAATACAATAAACAAGACATTTCATGGTACCATTTTGAACTGTTTGTGGATATTGCATTAAATCCATATGCTTGAAACTTTTCAATAATGCATATCAACAAAACAATGGAATGAAATAAATAGTTCATGCAATTTGTGGGACTTGGCTGCTTTTACATTATTCATTTTGGGGGTTATTTCAGTCTCTCCAATCTGCAGGTCGTGCGAAGAATCATGTGAAGGGGAATATTCTATAAATGTCTTGATATCATCTTTCGTCTCAACACTTCTGCTGCAGCCGCTGTTGAAGCGTATGAGTCCTTTGAGACCCCCTTTGATAAAAGGAGTTCTCAAATGTTGACCCTCAGTCACCTATTGCATCACTTCCTTTAGGGCTTCGGCCTCCTAATTGATCATTATAGTATAATTGAATGCCCTCTTTCATATATATGATACCTCCACCACTGGGACGTGGCAAAAATTCTCCAAATCCATATGGGGGTGATGCTTGTGGACAGTAGGGGTGTATCCTCGACATAAATAGGAAGCAAACTCATCTCACAAATGAGTAATGACATCTCACAAATATTTAGTTAAATTGTTTCAATTTATAATAATCCAAAATCCAATGGCAAAACCCGTTGGCTTTTTGTCAAGGGAATCCAGGGCGACGCTCACTTCCGGGTTGGCCAACATACGTCATCCCTGCACCACTCTACTGTAAAAACACATGTTCAAGTTGAATGAGAATAATAATAATAATAATTCTGCCATAGTATTTATTTAAGGGGGGGGGGATACAAGTCTTTTGGCCATTTGTAGTGTTAATCAGCAGAGAATTAATTTGTCCGCAAAGACGGTGACGTCGCTTAGCAACGGTAGACGCTGGGGTAGACAAGTCACCGGACTACTTATGTCCATGACTACTACCAGGCCCCCAGGATAGGCGCATACTTCCGCAATCCACCAGTGCTCAGAGGCCAAGCCTGGTATTGCAGCTGTTTAAGCTGGCTGTGGACGGGGGTCAGTCATTTCAGGCGGCCCAGAAGTAGATATCGCCGTCCACTCCAATACAAGTGGGGAACAGGATTGTGTCTCCGCAAAAAATGTCTGGATATCAATCAAAGGCTCATAATTACCTTCATGCCATGTCCTAAAAAAATTTAAGTTTTTTCTTTTCAAAACGCCACCTTAAGCGTTTTATTAGCCGTTATCTCGCTGGTGTGCAGCTGAAAGGAGTCCTAGTGAAACAAATGGCATCCGAGAGGACCTAGTTCAGTGCTCCGTTAACTTGTCCGATTTTTGGACTGGTTCATCTGCTGCTCAATAACTCTCACGGTCCTCTGCTTGCGATCATTGTGATTCATCATGTATTGATCCATTTATTCAAAAGATCCAAAGACAAAGAAGCGGTGCATTACGGTATCAATTCTATATTTCTGCATCCGGTACGTCACGGACTAGGCCACGTGTCTTGGCCACATAACGAGGAAGCAAATCGCTCCTGTATGTTACCCTGCGCCACTGAGCAGTTTGTATAGGAATGAATGGGCGGCCATTTTCCAGTCCGTGGTCCATCCTTTATTATGTCCATGTTCGATCCACACTTCAGGATTAGCCCGTTTTGAGTACGGCATCCGGGTCCTTGAAGTATACTTCTTTTCGCCGGATCTTACTCAAATTTTGGCTAGTAAGTACGGACAGTACGGGTATTGGAACACGGCACAGGTTCGAGCGTGTGCATGGGTTGAATTGCGTGTGTCTCACGCCGAATGCATGAGACATGAGAGCCCTGTACTTACGTGACACAAACCAGCACCGCAAACGTTCTCTCCCGCTTGAGATGACGTCTTTCTTTATAGGTTCATGGGTCTGATTCGCCGATTTCCCATGCTGATATCCCCGAAGATTCTCGGGCATCTTCGACAATTTGGCTATAGATTGTCTCATTACACGCTAAATAATATAATTATAGCCTAATTATATTCATAGCCTATACATATATATAGGCAATATATATAATTAGGCAATATATATATATATACATATAGCATTTGTGGTTTTGGCATAAACATAACTAGGGTGCACTGTACTATCTGCGCACACCCTTTCTGAAGCCTCTCTCTCTCGCTCTCTCTCTCTCTCTCTGTCCCTCCCTCCCCCTCTCTCTTTCTCTCTCTCTCGTACCGTTTTGTGGAGCACGTTAATTGTCTTAGAACACTCCCATTCAGAATGCATTGGTTTACATTTCGTTCTGTGTAACACGCAAAAAGTCGGACTATCGTGCTCTGGAACACGCTTCAATAGATTAACGTTTGTGCGCAGGAGCACGCATTCGCGTGATACCGGGTTGCTCTGTGAGCTTGCGATGAGTCGAATTTGAGCGGGAGACTGGGCATGAATGAATACGGCCAACTCTGGAGTAACGGTGTGTTCCATATGCCTCGGGCACTAGCCTTCCGTGGAAGTTTCCATGGAAGCTCTTGGCTGCTGGTTCCCAACACAGCTCCACTGTTAGCCTGTGACCTTGCGTTTAACTTTTTTCGACTTTTGGTGACTTTCACAAAAGAGAAATGAACTGGTTAATACAATAAACAAGACATTTCATGGTACCATTTTGAACTGAAATTAAGACCAGAAAAGTAGTATAATAGGTCCTCTTTAAATACCGGGATTGTCCTTTAAACATGCGCCGATCACGTGAATGCTCAACATTTTTGCTTATGCATAGTCAGCCGATCCACGGATCACTTGCGTCCCATCTCGGGTAATGCATGATCCGTTGCACCACTATAAACGAATGAATGTAAGCTTTGCGTTGGATATACAAATGAATGCATTGTTGACGGCGTTTAACTTTTTTCGACTTTTGGTGACTTTCACAAAAGAGAAATGAACTGGTTAATACAATAAACAAGACATTTCATGGTACCATTTTGAACTGAAATTAAGACCAGAAAAGTAGTATAATAGGTCCTCTTTAAATACCGGGATTGTCCTTTAAACATGCGCCGATCACGTGAATGCTCAACATTTTTGCTTATGCATAGTCAGCCGATCCACGGATCACTTGCGTCCCATCTCGGGTAATGCATGATCCGTTGCACCACTATAAACGAATGAATGTAAGCTTTGCGTTGGATATACAAATGAATGCATTGTTGACGGCGTGAAATATGCACCATGTTGGGCAAATAAATGAAGTGGATTAAACTGACATGTGTGGCGGTTGTTTGTATTGTGGCGCTATGTGTGTATGCAAACCGTAAACGGGGCTACACTGTAGGCTCTGTGGAATTGCGGCCCTCGCTCTTCACAGTGTATTTCAGGATAAGGATGACCAAGATAACACTTTGGAAACCTTGTTAATGTAACGTTAGCATGACCTGAAACTCACTCAACTCAAATTATTTTAATAAATCTGGACGTCTGTCTTTGAGGTGCCTCGATAAGTTGGAAGTGTTTCCTCCTTGCGTTTGAAAAGCTCAATGGCACCGTTTGCATATAGGTTTTTGAGAATCTATTAACCCCCGATCATCCGCCTCAAACGCAAAGTAGGCCTACTTCCAGACACGACTCTTGCTATTATTTCTTTGGACGAGTCGAGGCGCAGCTGTCGCACCCGCTGCAGCTGCAGCTGTCGCACCCGCTGCAGCTGCAGCTGTCGCACCCGCTGCAGCTGCAGCTGTCGCACCCGCTGCAGCTGCAGCTGTCGCACCCGCTGCAGCTGCAGTTGCCCTCCTCCGTGTTCCTTTGGCGTTCAACGGCAGGCCTCTTCCCACGGGACGTCCGGACGAATTGCATCCCCGGTACCTACGGTACGGTAGAAGAAAGAGTACCGTCACGTTTTTAGAATTGTGGTGTCGACTTGGTACCTAAGTATCGGTTCTCGCGACATCCCTAGTCGGGAGATTACAATTGGGTCGCCAAATAATTGTAAATAAAAAAATAAGATTTTTTACACATTAGCATTTAAAAAAAACGTTCAACAAGAAGTATGTTTTTGATAGAACTGAATGTTTGTATTGTTCTGATAATTTTACTTTGACATTTAACACTGAATCTAGTTGAAAGGCTAACGTACATTGTGTTTGTTTTACTGATGAGAGGAAATTAAAACAATGAGATAGCCAAAACAAGGTGATGTTAACTCCACCTAAAAGTGCATAAAGCAAAGTTGTGATTTATCCCTTCGAAATGGCTTGTTTAAGTTCATGTAGGATGCGGAATGGGTTGGTTATATATATATATATATATATATATATATATATATATATATATATATATATATATATATATATATATATAAAGAGAGAGAGATCTGCAACCACCATGTTCATTATGCAACTGCAATTCACAAACTTGTATGTATCTAGAATTATAAAACTTTATGAAACATTCAATAATTGTGATTCACCAAAGGGGCCCATACAGACCTTTCATGGGGCCCTAATATCCTGGATACGCCCGTGTGCATAACAGAACAGTCTCTCTCATCCTATTCAGTCAGCTGTTGTATGAATTTATCCAGTACATTGCAGGACATTGTTAAATAAATACGTGACATCTTCATTAGCTGTCTTTATGAAAATTGAAAAAGATAAACAATATGGAGAAACAATGTTAGGGGTCAGCTGTTATTGATGCTCTGAATGAGAGTTACTTCCTGTTTCAGCAAAAGCCAACCAATGGGCTTAGAGAACCAGCATACCTTCCTTTTTCTCGTTCATAACATACAAACCATGAGAGAGCAAGTTCATGCAGCGTGAGAAACACTGACCAGAACGACCAAAGCGACTTTTAGGGACCAAAAAATTTTGCGTGTGTGTGTGTGTGTGTGTGTGTGTGTGTGTGTGTGTCTGTGTCTGTGTCTGTGTCTGTGTCTGTGTGCATGTGTGTTTTTGTCTGCGTGTGTATGTTAACAAACATGTTGAGAAGGTAGGCAGGAAAGGCGCAGTTGAAAAAACTGTAAAAACATGTTTTATTAATTACATTTAAAGCATAAAGATAGCAGGATCTTTCCCAAGGACACCTTTACAACAGTAACCAGGGATTGTACCAGCCGCTTTCATGGATAAACACGACACTTTAACAGAAATAATAGAGGTTGAGAAAGCTGAAGTTTGAAAGATGAAGACAAAAGCACAAAACATAAGTTGGTTTGCAAAGGACTCAGGCTTCATGTTATGTTCCCAAAACATCTGGATACCTCTCACAAGCGCTGGCCAATCACAACACCCGATGCATCGGGCCATGTGTGACAAACACAACCTTGATTAATGTATCCACGTATAATCACAGAAATCAAACCTCTATGCCACATGTATGGGTTAACATAAAGAGGTGACATGCACGAGAACAATAACAATCCCTTCTCCCAAGACGAAAAGCATGCATTCAAATGAAAAGGCAACATAAGTGATTTTGGAATACATTCATAACGCAGGCGGTCTTTGATTGTAACATTAACGAGTTAACATTAACATACAAGTCATTCTAAGTAAAGTGAGAGGAAGAATGAAGGGGGCTCCTTTGTTCATTGTGGCTGTCATAAAGCCCTCCCCTTCTCTTCCTGTCAGGATGAGGTGAGCCAGGAATAGAGGGGTTCACAGGTTTAAGGGGTCCACTTGGAGTCAGCCCAGTAACCGGGGTTCATCTCAGGGGCAGCAGAAGCTGTGGATGAGGGACATGTCGGTAACCCTCGGGATGTAGGCCTGGGTTGACTCTGCTTTTCCACACTTATTTCATTCATGTAGGCAAGATAATGCTGATACTTACTTTAAACCTACAGTCAATATCTCCCACAGAGCCTCCTAGGTGCTTATGGGGCTGAGTTCTATGTCAGTGGGCTCCAAAGGGAGAGGAGGGGGTCCTAACAGACTCTCATTCATATAGATGGCGGCAACTGGGTCACAGTTTGGACTCTGGGAAGAGAATGTCATGTACGTGTGTTCTGTTGTTTAATTATCTTATGAACAACATTTTTATTAATATGTTCAATATTTATAGTGGTTTAACGTATACATTTGGAGATTCAAAGGATTGTTATCGGAGGTAACAAATGTGAATAGCAACATATTTTGAGAGTATAATTTAAAGGAAATCAGCTTACCTGTTCAGCATCGAGGTTTTCATGATGCTCTATTGAACAAAGGCACAGACACATAACATGTATGAATAAATCTCCATGAGTGTAAGGTTTGACTTAGTTTAAACTGTAGTCTAATGTGACTCACTTTTTTTCCTCCAGCAATAAAGAATGACCAGAAAGATGATGGGAATGACGAAGGCCGACCGACAGAGGTTAATTAATTTCAGATTGTTTTTGTTGTCGGGAATACCTGTCAACAGATAAAAACAGAGGATGGGATTCCACAGGGATGAGTCAGTGATCCATCAACCTCATCCAACCGGGCCACTCTAACTTAAAAAATGAACTGTAGGATGTCTCTCTTGAGTGACCAATTCCTTTTTTCACTTGCCAAACAAACAAAGCAGTCACTGGTGAATGTGAATTATCGCAATGCATAGATGGCAACAATTGACGGTTACCAGTCACAAGTCAGTAGGGGGCAATGAGGTGAGGGTCCCCAAGCGATTCGGAGAGAATCCGAGTCACAGCTCGAGAGCAAATGCTCTGATAGCGTTAAGCATTTGATCATTTTTGTGGAAATTAACCCAAAACTCCGGCCACTATATACATTCATAATTACAATTCTCATATTATGAACTGGAATTGTGAATTTGAATAGGTTTTTAAAGGGGTGATATTAGGCCACCACGTGTGAGAGTGAATAGCCATTAAAAGCTGTTTGATATTCTGCCGGCTTTGAATGGCTAATCACACTCACACCTGGTGGCATAATATCACGCCCTTCGATTTTCTAACATGTCCATAGAGAACTAGAACTGTCACGACAACAAATTGGTTGTAATAGCAGCTAAACAAAAGGAAGAAGTTGGCAGGCAACATAATAAACAAGACTGTAAGATATCATGACCATAATTCTAAGAGATTTTTAGATTTCGATCTCACTGTGGGGAATCCAGCAAAATTTTACTTAAAAGACACAATGGGTCCAGCAGACAGAAATGTCCAGCAGGCAAAGTGTGACCGCATATCAGAGGGCCCCCTGGAGACAAATCTGTGTTTTCGGGGACATGCTTCCCGAGAGATGATACATTGGCAATGTATCATCCTCTGCAAGATGGGAACATCTCCACCCTGCTTGAACAGGGGTTGTTGGAGAGACCGTCGACCAGTCTCACTGGAGGGCCAGCTACGACAAAGGAAAACATTTGACTACGGGTTGATTGAAGAATTCATTGATTGAAGACAACCTCAAATAACAAACAAAATAACCAAGTTTTCATCGCATGCTTTCGGAAGAATGGGATATTATTTATTGGAAGGAAAATAAGCCTTAGATTTAGTGTCATGTTATTTTAGCAGAAGACAAAGCAGATAATGTGTAGCCACATGTTAAATGTATTACCTTCACAGACAACACCAGCGTCCTGCTGGTGACCACAGCGTTGGGACCGCCATCCTCTATGGTGTGAGGGTCTCTCACACTTTGTGAGCTCAGATTCATGGCCAGTGCAGTGGACATAATCGAACCCTGTAGGCCCTTGTCCAGGTCCAAAAGTTGCACCACGTGGTGCAGACAGCACCCTCCCGCAGCCCACCTGTCTACACACCACCTGGGCATCATTCAGGTCCCAGCCACCATCACAAACTGTGCCCCACTGGCCATAGAGGAGGATCTCCACCGTGCCTGAACAGGAGTTGTTGGAGAGACCGTTGACTAGTCTCACTGAAGAGAAAGCTACGACAAGAGAAAAAAAGATGAATGAGTTGATTGAACAAACAAAACTAGCCGTCACGAAGGTGACTCCAGCAAAAGGTGACTGCAAAATATCCCTTTTAAATTGAGGATCACACGCGTCCATAAAGCATTTGTACCATATTGTGTGTCATTGGTTTCACTAGTTTTTTAGAGTAAAATGTTTTAAATGTTCACGAAACTTTCGCTATACAGAGAAATCTATCCAGACGGACATTATGCACCCTTAGGCAACAAGGATGTAAAATAAGGCCTGAACTTTGACTTTGACCGTGACTCATACCGCCCTATGGCAAACTGATCCCAAAGAAAATGTGAAACTTTTGAGCAATCAGCCTGAAGTATAGGGGTTGCCAATCAAGAATAATTATAAATATAACCGCAAGCGGTGATTAACTAGCCTGGTCCTACCAGACTCTCGTACTTCATTTCATTTGTACAGAGAGTCTGGACCTACTCAATTGGAAATTAAACATTTGTTGTAAAGAACACTAACGGAAGAAATATTAATATGACAGAGTTCATTATGAAGGAAAAATGGTTAACGAAGAAGTTCTCCTTGATGCCATACCTGTCTTGGCAGTCAGATTCTTGGAAACTAATCAGCTGGAATGTTGATTGACTGACGAATTTCAGGTACTGTTCAATGTAGTGTATCTTTAATGACATGCATGCCATGTCCAGGACAGTTGCTCATATTGCTCTAATCGGGAATCGAACACTAAACCTAAGGATTACCAGTATAAGGCTTTATCCGATTGAGCCACTGACATTCCTAAACTGCAAGAAGCCTCATTCAAATGGTGAGAATGTCTATTGATAAGCAGACAACATCAAGAAAACTCCAAGCACATGTTTCACAAAAAATTCTTAAAAGAGCATAGATTTGAAAATGTGCAATGTTAATGGTATCCACCTAATGATAGCCGTATGGTAGTTATACAATAACAAAATGCTCATATGGACAAAATGGGTTGAGACTGTGAAAACATTTTTAGAGCAGGAGACCAGGGTGAAAAAGATGCATCTGATTTTAGAGATTAATATGTTGAAAGAATTTTGAGTACAGGTCAATCTGGAAAGGAGAAATAAGGCTAGTTCATAATTGTTTCAAATAGCGCCACCATTGGGTGCAGTACCACAATTTGGGTTTATGGGTAGTGGGGGGTATTGGTTTCCACCTAATTATAGTCGTATCTTTTTTTATACAAAATGGTCATGTAAGAAAAGTGTGCTAACATCTCCAACTTTATTGGCCAATATTTCTAAAAGGGAACTAAATTAAACGGATTATGTTCGATGATTTTTGTGAGGCTTGGTGTCAAGTTTTTATGCGGCGATTTCTGGGAATTTTTGATTATTTTTGTAGCCTGTGAATCTTTTTTTATCATGTTTGTTTTTAAAAATGAAATTGTGGGAAAAGTAAAAAAATGTAGGGCATAAGAGCCTGAGTGTTATAGATGCATCTGATTCTAGAGATTAATATTATGAAAAAAAATTGAGTCCGGGTCAATCTGGTGAGGAGAAGTAAGCCTAATTCATGAATTTTTACAATAGCGCCACCTTTGGGTGCAGTACCACAATACAATTTTGAATTTATGGGTAAATTGGTAACCATAGCTGAAAATTTCAAGAGTTTTCGACTTACTGTATAGGCTGCAGTATGACTTTTACAGAATTTGAGGGGATAAAAAAACTTTACAGAAACAATAGGACCCCTAATAATACCTAAACACTACAATAACAATAGGTATCCACAGATACTCTGGCAATACCTTAATAAACAAGGGTTCCTCCCTTGCTTTTGGAAGAATGGGATGTAATTTATTAAGTACGACAACAAGCCATATATCTAGTTTCATAATATTTTAGCAGAAGACAAAACAGACAGCCACAAGTTCGTGATGTATTACCTTCACAGACAACACCAGCGTCCTGCTGGTGACCACAGTTGTGGGTCCCCAGTCCTCTGTGGCCACACTGTGTGAGCTCAGATTCATGGCCAGTGCAGTTTATATCATCCAACCCTATAGGCCCTTGGCCAGGTCCAAAAGTGGCCCCACGTGGTGCAGACAGCACCCTCCCACAGCCCAACCGTCTACACACCACCTGGGCATCGACCAGGTCCCAGTCATCATCACAAACTGTGGCCCACTGGCCCTGAAGGAAGACCTCCACCCTGCCTGAACAGGGGTTGTTGGAGAGACCGTTGACCAGTTTCACTGGAGGGGCAGCTACGACAAAAGGAAAACATTTGACAACGGGTTGAATCAAAAAGTTATTGAATGAGGACGACTTCTAACTAAATAAGCACATTTTCATCACATGCCAATTTATTTGATAAAAAAAAAAGCCATAGATCTACTATCATGCTATTTTAGCTAGACACAAATAAGATAATGCATAGCCACATGTTCATGGATGTATTACCTTCACAGACAACTCCAGCGTCCTCATGGTGACCACAGTAGTGGGTCCACAGTCCTCTGTGGCCACACTGTGTTAGGTTAGATTCGTAACCATGGCAGTTGACATCATCCAACCCTATAGGCCCTTGGCCAGGTCCAAAAGTGGCCCCACGTGGTGCAGACAGCACCCTCCCGCAGCCCACCTGTCTACACACCACCTGGGCATCGACCAGGTCCCAGTCATGATCACAAACTGTGGCCCACTGGCCATAGAGGAGGATCTCCACCCTGCCTGAACAGGGGTTGTTGGAGGTACCGTTGACCAGTCTCACTGGAGAGGCAGCTATGGAAAGAGAAAAAATATCAACGAGAACGAGTTGATTGAAGAAGTATTAACCTGAACACAACCTCAAATATCAAGCATAACAGTTGATAAGTACGGACAGCCCATGCATCGGCAAACCCTGCGACCCTGCGTCCAGTGATACGTCTATGAGCATGTCATTACTCCTACGCAACTATGCCTCCAACAGGGCCGTGTCTTTGTTGTTCTGCACTGGGTGTTTTTCTACTCCCAAAAACACACATGCAGAGACATAAAGACAATGACAATGACAATGACAAAGACACACACACACACACACACACACACACACACACACACACACACACACACACACACACACACACACACACACACACACACACACACACACACACACACACACACACACACACACACTAAATGCAGGTTTACCATCACAGATGATGCCAGCGTCTTGAGCGTGTTTGCAGTTCTGAGAACCAAACCCTTGATGTTCACAGTCGGTTATTGACGTTTCATTTCCTCCACAGTTGACATCGTCCAACCAGATGGGTCCTGTTCCCGGTCCAAAATAGGCCTCGTTGGTGGCTGATATGGCACTGCCACAGCCCAGCTGTGTACAAACCACCTGGGCATCATTCAGGTCCCAGTCATCATCACAAACTGTGCCCCACTGGCCCTGGAGGAAGACCTCCACCCTGCCTGAACAGGGGTTGTTGGAGAGACCGTTGACCAGTCTCACTGGAGAGGCAGCTACGACAAAAGGAAAACATTTGACTACGGGTTGATTGAAGACTTCATTGAATGAAGAAAACCTCAAATAACAAACAAAATAAGCAAGTTTTCCTCGCATGCTTTCAGAAGAATGGGATATTATTCATTGGATAAGAAAATAAGCCATAGATTTAGTGTCATGTTATTTTAACAGGAGACAAAGAAGATAATGTGTAGCCACATGTTAAATGTATTACCTTCACAGACAACAGCAGCGTCCTCCTGGTGACAACGGTTGCGGGGAAACAGTCCACTGTGGCGACACTGTATGAGCTCAGATTCGTGGCCATTGCAGTATACATAATCCAACCCTATAGGCCCTTGGCCAGGTCCAAAAGTGGCACCACGTGGTGCAGACAGCACCCTCCCGCAGCCCAACTGTCTACACACCACCTGGGCATCGGCCAGGTCCCAGTCACCATCACAAACTGTGGCCCACTGGCCATAGAGGAGGATCTCCACCCTGCCTGAACAGGGGTTGTTGGAGGTACCGTTGACCAGTCTCACTGGAGTTGAAGCTATGAAAAGAGAAAAAATATCAACGAGAACGAGTTGATTGAAGAAGTACTGGCATGAACAAAACCTCAAATAACAAACATAACAGTTGAAAAGTACAGACAGCCCATGCATCGGCAAACCAAGCGACCCCTTTTTCCAGTGATAATTCTGTGAGCATGTCATTAATAAATACTCCTATGATGCCAGCATCTTGAACGTGCCTCCAACGGGCCGTAACTATGCCTCCAAAAGGGGCGTGTCTTTGTTGATCAACACTGGGTCTGTTTTCACTCCCAAAAACACACATGCACGCACATAAAGACAATGATCACGCGCACACACACACACACACACAACACACAACACACAACACACACACACACACACACACACACACACACACACTCTGCAGGTTTACCATCACAGATGATGCCTGCGTCTTGAGCGTGATTGCAATTCTGAGAACCAAACCCTTGATGTTCACAGTCGGTTATTGACGTTTCATTTCCTCCACAGTGGACATCGTCCAACCAGATGGGTCCTGCTCCCTGTCCAAAATATGCCTTGTTGGTAGCTGATATGGCTCTGCCACAGCCCAGCTGTGTACAAACAACCTGTGCATCATTCAGGTCCCAGCCATCATGACAAACTGTGCCCCACTGGCCCTGGAGGAAGACCTCCACCCTGCCTGAACAGGGGTTGTTGGAGAGACCGTTGACCAGTCTCACTGGAGGGCCAGCTACGACAAAAGGAAAACATTTGACTACAGGTTGATTAAAGAATTCATTGAATGAAGACAACCTCAAATAACAAAGAAAAATATAGCTGCGAGCAGCAATGTGGGGGTCAAGCAGAATGGGACTCGATAAACTAAATCTGCCGGACGGACGTAATCGGCTGGGTGGCTACATGACGACCGTGTCGGTAACCGGTAATAACAACGGCTGGTGGAATGAACTACAGCATTAATGCGAACACTCGTCAATGTTTACAAAATAGAAAAATGACCCCACCTTGTGGTAAGGGCGCATTATCGTCTGCCTGACAGAACATGTCACACAAATACTCAGGGGGGTATCGGAGAATTTTGGAACAATATCCCTAACAGAGACACAATGTTAACAAGCATCCGTTCTTGAGGAGGTATATGAAGCATCTAATCCAGTAAGAATGGCAGTTTATATTGTAACCTGGCGGAATGGTAAATAAAGTCATTGTTGCATAATACATGCAGCACCGCTTGTCGCCACACGAGTGCAGTGTCTACCCTTTAATGAGCAAGTAGTGTTCTGATTGATTGCTGTATGTCAGATTGACATGATGATTTAATATGATTGATATGTTATCAGTTTTATGTAACACAGCATATGATGACCATGATAAAATGCATATGATTAGATATAATTTTACTGACTATTTTAAAGAGCTACTGAGAACAGGCTTAGGCTACCTCCTGTTTGGCGGCTTTGCTGTCAAGTCTGATTGGCTGTCACGGCCAAACGTTTTGGAATTTTAGAAAGCTGTTTAAGACATTTGTTCAGCTTGGTCTGAAGATGATATATGGCAAGTTTCATGTTGATTGGCCATAATTTGTGGCCTGTGGATATCTAATATTGATATTGACAACTTTCAACATGGCGGCCATATGATGATGTTGCCATGGAAAATAAATTATTAGCTATACGGGGTGGTCTGACAGTATCACCAGACATTGAAAATAAGTTTGAAATATACTCATGTGAAGAGAGAGGAGTTAAAAAAATTCTTGATTAATTAAAGCGCCCCCTGGAGGTCGATTGTCACCAAATGCATTGAGGGTCCCCATGAATATGTCATGGGTCCTTCTACCAAGTTTGGTTATGATATGTCAAAGGGCTGCTGAGATATTGGCTTACTTCCTGTTTGGCAGTTTCGCGGTCGAATTTGATTGGTTGGCGCAGATATTTCCGTGATAAATAATATACTTCCTACATGGGGAGGTCTGATTGTATCACAAGACATTGGACATTTGTTTGAAATATACTCATCTGAAGAGAGAGGAGTTAAAACACATCAACATTAAAAACAGCGCCCCCTAGAGGTAAAAGGTCACCAAATTCATTGAGTGTCACCAGGATGAGGTCATGGGTCTACGTACCAAGTTTGGTTATGATGTGTCAAAGGGCTGCAGAGAAATTGGCTTACTTCCTCTTTGGCGGGTTCGCAGAGGAATGTGAATGGCTGTCCCGGCCAAACGGTTTGAAATTCGATAAATCTGTCCAATGTGTTTTATCAAGCATAGCCTGAAGATCATATGTGCCACGATTTGCGATGATTTGACCAACAATTGTGATAGAAGAAGCATTTTGAAGGTTTTTGACATAAACCAAGATGGCGGAAAATCCATCATGGCGCAAATCGACTACAAAGGATGCGTTGAACTCGGCTTGGATCAAGGAATCCAATGATATCTTGTTTGTGAATATTGGATGAATGGGTTGAAAGTTATAAACATGAATAGATGTCCAACTTTGACCTGTTGGTGGCACTAGAGCTGATGAGATAGCAAGCTCAAATTTGCTTCATGGCATAATGGAACTGTTCTGAACCAGTGTGCCAAATTTCACAACTTTTGACTGAGGCGTTCTATGGGCTGCCATAGACTCCCATGACAGAATAATAATAAGTAGAAACGGTACGAAACAATAGGTTGTCTCGCAGCTTCGCTGCTTGACCAACAATAAGCATGTTTTCATTACTTGCTTTCGGAAGAATGGGATATTATTAATTGGATAGGAAAAGAAGCCATAGATTTAGTGTCATGTTATTTTAGCAGAAGACAAAGCAGATAATGTGTAGCCACATGTTAAATGTATTACCTTCACAGACAACTCCAGCGTCCCACTGGTGATCACAGTTGTGGGTCCACAGTCCTCTGTGGCCACACTGTGTGAGCTCAGATTCGTTGCCATTGCAGTTGACATCATCCAACCCTATAGGCCCTTGGCCAGGTCCAAAAGTGGCCCATTGTGGTGCAGACAGCACCCTCCCACAGCCCACCTGTCTACACACCACCTGGGCATCCTTCAGGTCCCAGTCACCATGACAAACTGTGGCCCACAGGCGATAGAGGAGGATCTCCACCCTGCCTGAACAGGGGTTGTTGGGGAGACCGTTGACCAGTCTCACTGGAGGGCCAGCTATGAAAAGAGAAAAGATATCAACGAGAACGACTTTATTGAAGAAGTATTAACCTGAACACAACCTCAAATAACAAGCATAACAGTTGGTAAGTACAGACAGCCCATGCATCGGCAAACCCAGCGACCACCTTTTCCAGTGATACGTCTATGAGCATGTCATTACTCCTACGCAACTATGCCTCCGACAGGGGCGTGTCTTTGTTGTGCAGCACTGGGTCTTTTTCTACTCCCAAAAAAAACAGACATGGAGACACATAAAGAGATTGACAAATATGTCTGTACCCCCCCCCCCCCCCACCTTCCATTAGAAAAACAATAAAAAAAAGTTGATCACAAAGAGAATGACAAAGCGCACACATAGTCAAACTCACACACACACACACACAAACACAAACACAAACACACACACACACACACACACACACACAAAGACACACACTAAATGCAGGTTTACCATCACAGATGATGCCAGCGTCTTGAGCGTGTTTGCAGTTCTGAGAACCAAACCCTTGATGTTCACAGTCGGTTATTGACGTTTCATTTCCTCCACAGTGGACATCGTCCAACCAGATGGGTCCTGTTCCCTGTCCAAAATATGCCTCGTTGGTGGCTGATATGGCACTGCCACACCCCAGCTGTGTACAAACCACCTGGGCATCATTCAGGTCCCAGTCATCATCACAAACTGTGCCCCACTGGCCCTGGAGGAAGACCTCCACCCTGCCTGAACAGGTGTTGTTGGAGAGACCGTTGACCAGTCTCACTGGAGGGCCAGCTACGACAAAAGGAAAACATTTGACTACGGGTTGATTGAAGAATTCATTGACTGAAGACAACCTCAAATAACAAACAAAATAAGCAAGTTTTCATCGCATGCTTTCAGAAGAATGGGATATTATTTATTGGATAGGAGAATAAGCCATAGATTTAGTGTAATGTTATTTTAGCACAAGACAAAGCAGATAATGTGTAGCCACATGTTAAATGTATTACCTTCACAGACAACTCCAGCGTCCTGCTGGTGACCACAGTTGTGGGTCCACAGTCCTCTGTGGCCACACTGTGTGAGATCAGATTCATTGCCATTGCAGTTGACATCATCCAACCCTATGGGCCCTTGTCCAGGTCCAAAAGTGGCCCCACGTGGTGCAGACAGCACCCTCCCACAGCCCAACTGTCTACACACCACCTGGGCATTGGCCGGGTCCCAGCGATCATCACAAACTGTGGCCCACTGGCCATAGAGGAGGATCTCCACCCTGCCTGAACAGGGGTTGTTGGAGAGACCGTTGACCAGTCTCACTGGAGTGGCCGCTATGAAAAGATAAAAAATATCAACGAGAACGAGTTGATTGAAGAAGTACTGGCATGAACAAAACCTCAAATAACAAACATAACAGTTGAAAAGTACAGACAGCCCATGCTTCGGCAAACCAAGCGACCCCTTTTTCCAGTGATACGTCTGTGAGCATGTCATTATAATAAATACTCCTATGATGCCAGCATCTTGAACGTGCCTCCAACGTGCCGCAACTATGCCTCCAAACTGGTATTTTTTCACTCCGAAAAACACACATGCACGCACTGTGGCAACCCGGGGGGTATACCACGAACCTCGCTGAACATACCCAGGCTTTCTTGGGAAAACCTGGCTCGACAGAGCCGCAACTCGCAATCAGAGTTAAATGGTACCACAACGCTCACTTCAGATTCAATCAGTTGAACCAGGTTTTCCGCTTTAGGTTCAATGGGCGTTCACATAAAAGGGGCGTTTCTCACGTCATTTGACTCACCCTTATTTCATCCAAGGCGAGCAGTGTATTATTATGAACTCCTACGAGGAATTCAAAGTTCAAATCACAGCCAAGGGCAACATGGTTGCCCATAATATGGCTAGGGTGGCGTGCTGGCAAAAAATAGCCGACCGTGTTAATTCGTAAGTGAAAAGATTCTGCATATTGTCTACAAAATATTATGTATCATCATCCCTTTTACCCCCATGTGGGGCCCCATGTTTGCTCCTACGAACATAGGGCCAAGTCAAAAATAAATATAAAAATATTATTCAATGTGGTTGTAAGCATCCATTTGAATAATTTCAGGTGAATCTAGCCTAGGATTTGGTTTTCCGACTATGGAGGTGATTTTTCTTAACAATTCTCACAGCTATAATATGAATTTGTAATTTAAAAAATGTCGAGGCCTAATTGTGTCACTGACATAGCGGTTATATAAGGGATAATGGACAACACGGCACTTGACTATAGGTTAATGTACGTTGAACGTGCGGGCCACCTTCAAACTTCAAACACAGACACACTGCGCAACACTAGCCGCGTTTACATGGCACATCTGATCCGCATAGATTTCTACGCGGAATAGATCTGTTCCTAAAATGTGATCCCCTACTGTATACATGGCAGTAAAAAAAGTGTCCGTTATGTCTCTCGCGCACACCTGACACATGTCTGGACCGGCGGCGACATAATGGACGTCTTATCACTATTTGCCATTGTGAATTTGATTTTAATGAAAGCACAGCAGGAGAGAGCTTTTCTCTACCTGCTCCTTCAATTAAGACGGAGGACAGCACAGCTACGTCCGGTCTTTATATTTACCCTCACCTCCGCCGCAAACAAGAGGAATTTGAATGCGAGTCCGCAGCCAAGACTGGTGGGAGGGAGTGGTCTCTCTTAGTTAAGAAGTATTTTAACGTTCAGCCTGCAAAAGTACTAGTAGTAGCCTACTCATTTACAGTTATCTCGGACGCACGCGGACAGTACGATACGCGAACACATCATTAATAAACACCCATGTCCCGTCGCTTAGCAACCGGACACGCTTACCGGACTACTTACGAACAAAGATGTGATTCAGGCAATAAATCCACTTTCCTTGACAGCGGTCAAGTTCGGTGTGCATAAAAGTACCAACGGAGCTCAGTGGACCAATTGCGAACTACTGCAGGTGCTCTAAGTTAAACCCCAATCTGTTTGCCACCTCTTCTATTCGGCATAGAATTATATGCCGAACAGATAATTGTATTCCGAATGAGGCGTATATTTAAGCAATAGATCACTCATTCAGTGGCATGTGCTCATTATACCACTGTTAAGGGGCGTTGTCCGGCCCCGACGCGCAGCGGAGGGCCGGCGACCCCCTTCACAGTGGTATAATGAGCACATGCCACTGACTGAAGTGATCTATTGCTTTTATACAACAGTTACTGTTATGGCGAAACGAAAGTCATAGACACACTACATTTAAAAAGAAACCAAGAAAGTCAAAGTAGCCGTTTTGTTAAAGAATACAAAAAAGTAGTCCCTCCTGGCTGCCGCCATGCATCGACGGTCGCTATGCAACACACTTTTGCGTCCCTCCGAGAGAAGGCTCCGATAGAGCGGTTCGCCGGCAATTTATCCTATTGAGCAGTTCACTCGCCGTGTGCCTGCTTTCGTTAGTCTCTCCATCGCCTTGCTCACTCCCGGAGTAACAACATTTACACCCTCTCCATCATCCAACATATGTTTTACTTCGTAACAGTTTCTACTTCCAGGCGCGGAGTGATATGCAAACTTTCACAAAATGATCGGGCGTCATAGCAGTTATGTATACGCTCATTATACAACAGTTGGGAACCAATCAGATCGCTGGATTTAGGTCCCCCGTTGTATAAATGATCATTTTCTATTCCGCATAGAAATCTATGCGGATCAGATGTGTCCATGTGAACGCGGCTAGTAAGTGCACGGCTTCTTTGAGTAGCATTGACTACATACGGTCCAACAAGGAAGATCAAATAACAAATACCCTCTGATGAGAATCTGTATCTCTCATAAATATTATCGTCAGACAATGCCAAGGGATCGGTTCTGTCCCGAAAAACCCTCTGTCTCCGGAGAGACGCCTGTACGATAAGTGCGCCGAGGTCCACGGGAACACCCACAAATGGTGACGCCATTATCGGAGGAGGGGCTAGGAAGCTGCGCATTTCCGGGGAGACTAAAGGCCTCCACACACCGGCGCCGCAGCGGCGCGTCAAAAAGTCTGCCCCCATTATTCCGGGTGTACTAGCACACACTGGCGCCGACTAGCCGCGCGGCAGCGTTCCGCGCCGCGCCGCCAACTACTCTTCGAGACAATGTTCTATTCCCGAGCGTCGACGCCCCTGAAAAAGCGCTTTGTAAAAGCTGGTTTGTACATCCCGGGTCCCGTAGGCACCTCCATATCTACCCTTCACCACTGGATGTCGCCCTCTTTCGTTTGTGATAAACAATTACGAGAATGGACGATGAGAGACTGGTCGTCGAGGTGGAAAAATATGTCGAATTGTATGACCAAAGTTCCCGTCATTACAAGGACAACTCCAAAAAGGTCATTGCCTGGCGAGCCATAGCTCTGGAGATTGGATCTTCAGGTGAGAAATCAACAATGGTGGACTAAGTACCCAAACCATTAACCATAATGGGAAATAGACGAAATCAAGTCACATATAATCACACCATGTAGGTAGAAACCAGATTAATATTTTTTTATTTAAGGCAAGGCAACTTCATTCATATAGCACTTTTAATACATGAAGCAGACTCAAAGTGCTTCACATAGAAACATTCTCATACAATAAAATAGATAAGTAAAAGGAAACACAGGCAAAGCTCAAATGCATTGTCATGTAATAACTGTCTCTCTGGTATCAGATCATGTATTAACTGTCTCTCTGGATTTAGGGAAAAATAACATTAAGTGTCTCGAGCACTCAAATAAAATACACTGGCTACTGAATCCAGCACAGCAATAACATCACTGTATTTATCCCGAGGGATAAAAAAAAAGTATATATATGCAAAAGAGTATACCAGAGAGGGATAATAACTAGATTATAGGTCATCATATAGGCTGCACCATATGGTTCTGCCATTGCACACTTAGTAGCGAATTGAAATATTGGCGTGCCTCTCAGGATCTGCACGGAGCTCCTGGACCAGATTGTGGCATACCCCCTGTTCTTGTCTCCGTTCATTGATGGGGTGCACCCAAACCCTTCGTCTTCTCCTTGCTCCTTGCAGGAGAAGAAGGGCAGCCCCCCTCTGTCTGGCAACAGTTATTTGTTCTGTTGAAATAAAAAAACCTCAATAAAATGTAAAAGAGCTTGCTCAATTAAAATGGATAACTACTGGCTGCATACATGTAAATGTGTGGCTATGTTAAGGATAGATAGATGGATAGATAGATAGATACTGTATTGGTCCCAATGGGGATCAATAAAGCCATCCAGGAGCTCAATACAATAAATACACACAATAACAATTGGCCTTAAAAGGTGACTGCACTATATACTAAAAAGGCTTAATAGAAGGTCCTGCAGTTATTGAGATTGTTGATGCAGTAGATGAATAATTGCAAAATATAAAATAAATAAGAAATGACAGTAAATAAAACGATAAAGTGCCCTACAAACTAAGTTGATCTGATGCTTGAAAACATACTTTCACTGCGCAGATTAGCCTACATTTTTCCAATTATTCAGCCAAAAAGATGGAAAATAAATAAACTAGGCTACAATAGGCTACTCACCCATTGCGTTTCGTGTCTTTGCTGCGGTTGATTGACAGGTGACTTCCTGATTTTATACTGCAGCGCGGCCGTCACGCCGCCTCCTGTTGGTGCTAGGGGCGTGCTTTTGACGCGCGTAAAATACGCGACGCTGCGCTGCGGCGCCGGTGTGTGGAGGCCTTAAAGGCCTGATTCCACCGGAGGCGTACGCGCCGCGGGACGGCTGCACCGCGGTCACCGCTGCTGATCGCTTCCACTCTAATCAATGAGACCATTTCCACCGGGCGCGCCGCGGAACGTTTCAGCAGCGTCCCAGGAGCGGCGTGCCGCGCCGCAGCGCTATCTTTCCGTCCAATTCTATTTTTGCCGCGAGCCGTTGCTAAACCGCGTCAATTTCGACAGAGCAGGTCGAGCCGGGCAGGAAGTGAAAAGTAAAAGCCGTAGAGCATCCGGTCAATTTTCAAAATAAAACACAATACTCAGCTCATGTAACTTCACATCAACATTATTACGTCATGACCGGTGGGTCTCAGAGGGTCGGCAACATGGACGACGAGAGACTCATTGTCGAAGTTCAGCAACATGAAGTCATTTATGTACCAAATCATCCTTTTTATAAGGAAAATGTCAGAAAGGACAAAGCGTGGCATTTAATTGCAATAGTTTTGGGAGTGGAAGGTGAGTACATTAGGTTTAGGATTATCGCGTGATCTCGTGATCTCGCGTGAATACGGCTGGCTCGCAAGGCAGCGCTACGCTGCCGTTACGCGCCCGGTAGGAATGGACGCAGGGCAGAGGACGCAGCCGTTCCGCGGCGCATACGCGTCCGGTGGAATCCCGGTGTAATGGTGCGTTTTAATATCCATCCGTCTCGGAGGTCCGAGGACGTTGCCTAGCGACACGCACAAACACGCCCCTTTTCCTCAGACGGCGATCTCGCCATCTCGGTTGAACTAATGGTGCGTTCGAGTATTCTCTGCGAACCGTCTCGGATCTCGGATCTGATGCCACGCCCACACTTCAAGCGTTTTATTGCACCAAGCACAATGAAAACAGTTCAAGTCACAATGGGCGCAGCCATCTTGAATTCTGTCTCGGAATTTCAGCACTGAGTTCAACCGAGATGGCGAGATCGCCGTCCGAGGAAAAGGGGCGTGTTTGTGCGTGTCGCTAGGCAACGTCCTCGGACCTCCGAGACGGATGGATATTAAAACGCACCATCAGTGGTGACCGAGCGAAATTCCGAGACAGAATTCAAGATGGCTGCGCCCATTGTGACTTGAAGTATGAACTGTTTTCATTGTGCTTGGACCACTTTGGTGGTTTAAATGGTAATTTCAATCACTCGTATTACTGCAATACCTTACTGCGTCCGTATCTCTGCCTATGTACACAAATATATTGTATTTGTGTACAGCACTTTGGTCAACTACTGTTGTTTTAAATGTCCTATATAAATAAACTTGACTTGACTTGACTATGGCCTATAGCCTACTTATATTGGATCGCCTGGTCCTCTGCCAATGCTACCGCGACAACAGCTTTCCGGGTGGCGTCCATGTTTTCCTCCAACGACCGAGTGAAATAATAAAACGCTTGAAGTGTGGGACACACACACACATGACATATTTATTTGAAAGCTATGGGCTACATATTTCTGAGATAAATGCTAGAAAATAAGGCCCCGTTTACACGAAGGGAAACGCAGATATTTCCTGTTTTCATTGTGCTTGGACCACTTTGGTGGTTTAAATGGTAATTTCAATCACTCGTATTACTGCAATACCTTACTGCGTCCGTATCTCTGCCTATGTACACAAATATATTGTATTTGTGTACAGCACTTTGGTCAACTACTGTTGTTTTAAATGTCCTATATAAATAAACTTGACTTGACTTGACTATGGCCTATAGCCTACTTATATTGGATCGCCTGGTCCTCTGCCAATGCTACCGCGACAACAGCTTTCCGGGTGGCGTCCATGTTTTCCTCCAACGACCGAGTGAAATAATAAAACGCTTGAAGTGTGGGACACACACACACACACACACACACACACACACACACACACACACACACACACACACACACACACACACACACACACACACAGATACAAAGACACACACTAAATGCAGGTTTACCATCGCAGATGATGCCAGCGTCTTCAATGTGTTTGCAGTTCTGAGAACCAAACCCTTGATGTTCACAGTCGGTTATTGACGGTTCATTTCCTCCACAGTTGACATCGTCCAACCAGATGGGTCCTGTTCCCGGTCCAAAATATGCCTTGTTGGTGGCTGAAATGGCACTGCCACACCCCAGCTGTGTACAAACCGCCTGGGCATCATTCAGGTCCCAGTCATCATCACAAACTGTGCCCCACTGGCCCTGGAGGAAGACCTCTACCCTGCCTGAACAGGAGTTGTTGGAGAGACCGTTGACCAGTCTCACTGGAGAGGCAGCTACGACAAAGGAAAACATTTGACTACGGGTTGATTGAAGAATTCATTGATTGAAGACAACCTCAAATAACAAACAAAATAACCAAGTTTTCATCACATGCTTTCGGAAGAATGGGATATTATTTATTGGATAGGAGAATAAGCCATAGATTTAGTGTAATGTTATTTTAGCACAAGACAAAGCAGATAATGTGTAGCCACATGTTAAATGTATTACCTTCACAGACAACTCCAGCGTCCTCAGAGTGACCACACCAGTGTGTCGGCACTCCATTGTAGCGACACTGTGTGAGCTCAGATTCATGGCCCTTGCAGTATACATCAATCATCCCTATAGGCCCTTGGCCAGGTCCAAAAGTGGCCCCACGTGGTGCAGACAGCAACCTCCCGCAGCCCAACTGTCTACACACCACCTGGGCATCGACCAGGTCCCAGCTACGATCACAAACTGTGGCCCACTGGCCCTGGAGGAAGACCTCCACCCTGCCTGAACAAGGGCCATTCCCTCCATTGACCAAGCGGACCTCCCCCTCAGTGGCTGGGTTGTTGTCTGGTCCTTGAGGAGCGGTCGTTGGATCACTGGTATGACCTGTGGTATAATAGGTAATATAAGTTTGAGGCATGGAAGGTTTTGGTTCAAAAGCCTTGGTGTTCACTCAATGTCTATCCACCTGGAAAACAAGTCTCTGTGAACTCACAAGGCTACCACTGTCCCAATGCTGCCAAACTAACTAACTGTCACGGTCTGTCTGCCACGCCTCCTTCACTATTCTATTCATTCACCCTCGCAGCTGCGCTGCATCAGGTGGTTAGTGTAGGCTATAAATTAGCTGAACACTGTTCACCTGGTGCCAGATTGTCTTCGCTGTTTTGTTCATGCAAGTCTCTCCAGCGATTCGCCTGTCTTCTGTCCCGGTTTCCTGATCCTGCCTGTCCCCGACTACGTTCCCCGCCTCGTCCCTCTGGATCCTCGTTCGCCTGTCTTCTGTCCCGGTTTCCCGATCCTGCCTGTCCCCGACTACGTTCCCCGCCTCGTCCCTGTTGATTTGGACAAAGTAAACCTGAACATCATTGTCATTTGCTTGTCTCTGAGGGTGCACTCACACTAGGCCATCTGGCCGTGGCCGTGGCCGTTTTAGCACCTAACCGTGCTCAAATCTGCCAGTGTGAGTGTGGCCAGTCTGGCCAGGCACGGGCCGCTACGGTACAGATGCTAATGAGCCGACACGCGCACACGCACGGCTACGCAACCTGAGCTGGATGACGTATAGTCCATGCGACGACCATGGACATAATAAAGGCGACGAGCCTTCTTTCCCATTAAACGGTAAACATATATCCAAATAAGCAACAGACTCAGCAAAGTGCGAACTGTGTTCTGTATGTTGTTGTCCATTGTTGTTAGAACTCTAACTGGCGGCAGACTTTATTATGGTCCATGCAACAGACGCTTGGTGATGACGTGTCACTTACGACGTGATGACGTATGTACAAGAGCCTACCGTGGCCAGGCCACAGTTGCGACGCCCAACGGCCACGGCCAGATGGCCTAGTGTGAGTGCACCCTGAGTCGTGCTTTTGGGTTCTAATCTGCCAGCCTCCTCAGTAGAGCGTGACACTAACGAAAGTTTACCATAACAAGATATCTATTGCTGCTCTCTGGAGAATAGGTTGCCTGCTTGATCATGTGTTTGAGTTTCAACTCAGAACATCGTGATTTGAAATGTGCATGACATATTTATTTGAAAGCTATGGGCTACATATTTCTGAGATAAATGCTAGAAAATAAGGCCCCGTTTACACGAAGGGAAACGCAGATATTTCCACGCGGTTTGGCCTCTCATTTACACGAAAACGCAGTTTTTATCACAGAACAAAGTGGAGATTTCTGAAAACGCCGGTTATGTATTGTCGTGTCAACGGGGAGAAACAGGGATTTAGGTTCTGAAGCGTCACATTATGCGCCAGGAAATACTTAACGTCATATGAGCGCCCTATGTTTACAGTTTGTTTGTTACAGGAAGACGCTCGTGTTATTCTTTGTTGTTGATTCTGAGGATTCTGATTGGCTTGCATGGCTTTATCCTTCTCCCTACACTGCCGCCCATAGGTTTGGCATAGTTATAATGGCGCTCAACGGCGTATTTATGCGTTTTGATGTAAACAAAAACTTTTTTGAAAACGATGTGTGCACAATGTTATTTTTGCAAACGGAGGGGGGGGAATATTTGTTTCTATAAATATCCTACTACGTATAAACGTGGCCTAAGTTTGGGGTATTACCTATAATAAAAGTCTTGTTTCTTAATAAGACAACCAACGGGATAAGTTAACTAGCCTGCCTGCCTTATTTGGTATCTAAGCAGCCAAAAAGGGGAAGATGACCTCTATGCAACATGACAAACAAGACAAAGGACCCTATTTTAACGGTGAGAAGTGAGAAGCGCCAAGCGCAAGTAGCTTTGTGGGCGGTTCTTTGGCGGTGTTGCTATTTTACCGGCGCAAAAATGACTCTTGCGCCCAGCGCAAATCTAAAAAGGGTTGGTCTGTAGTAGCCTAATTACCCGTAGGTGTACATTATAAACATCGTTTCTTATCAGTATTGAATGCATTATCGTTTTCTACTTGTGTTCCTAATATACATGTGTCCCCCCGTTAATATACTTTGCCATGGACTGTATTATGCGTTACGTGTTTAGTTTGCCTTTGTAAAAACAGATGGACGCACACACGCGCACCCGCATTCAATAATTATTTTCCACACACGCACACGCGCACCTGCATTCATTCATTCTTTTTGACACTCACTTGCGGTAAAAAAATGCTTTCTCACCATCAAAAACTCATCAATCCTAAAAGTTATGGGCATGTAAACGATGTCTGTGTCAAGGAAATATGTGTTTGCTGTACGGTTTTGCAGATGCATTAATTTAAAAGTACAACTTATTACCGCTGTATCAGCTGTTCTTTCCCAAATAATTTACCAAGAATGTGGGGCTAGGTAGATGGGAGAAGCAAAGTGTATGCGTGAGGTGCACAAGCAACAATATGCATGCGCCCTTAAAATAGCATCTGAACAACACGCCACTGAGATTCCTGGTTTGTGGCACAAGTGGTTTCTGAAACTGCAAAATAGCACCAGGGAACGTTTGCGGCAGAACACGCCTCCTTCCTTCGCCGAACCGCCCCTTGGGGCGCAAGATCATTCCCTAATTTACCGACGCATGGCGAAGGAGGGAAAAGAAAACTCTGCGCCAGTTGCAAACTAGCAACGACACATGCGCCACTGAGAAAGTAAATTGCGCCGGATGCAAGATAGGGCCCTAGG
This sequence comes from Gadus chalcogrammus, assembly GCF_026213295.1. Lineage (NCBI taxonomy): Eukaryota > Metazoa > Chordata > Actinopteri > Gadiformes > Gadidae > Gadus > Gadus chalcogrammus. The sequence goes on from NC_079419.1 coordinate 1,297,137, forward strand.
TGACTATGACCACAATGTCTATGAGAAACAAGACTATAGACGGTTTTTTGTGGCTACTAAAAATGGATCCCATGATGGCGGCATCACTTGTATGTCACTTTAGATAAGAGTGCCTGCTGTAGATTAAAGTGTTTTGTAAAACTAAATATTGGTGTATTAAGTGATATACACTAAATATTCACACCATTTAATAACAAAGAAAAAACTGTTCAATATATTTACTGTGGTTGTATGACATGAATGTAAGACACCTCAACATTCATAATTGAACAACATTTAACAATCAACCACAAGGTAAAAATATAAGTATAGCCTACAATGGAGATAGATTTGTAGAAATATTGTTTGTACAACATTTTGTGAAAAAAACATTTGGAAATTGCTTCAGCCTCTTATTCAACAGTTTCTGCTGGATCATCCATTTCTGTCCGTCTATCTTTGTTTGACTCTCAGTGTGTGCATTTCTTTATGCCCGTTTGCATATAAACACGTTGACAAGGTAGGCAGGGAAGGTGGGCAAAGAGCATGCTGGGTTGCATACCACGAAATGCATCCGGATGTAGCACAAAATCCTGGTATTTTTGGCCTACTGCCTTTTTAATACTATGTATTGGAACAAACAAAAAAAAATCTGCAATACTAAATAGTATGGTAGTATGGGTATTGGAAGGCTGGGACTGACTAAATATACTAGGAGGGGAAAGATAATGAGGGACAGGTGCAAGGAAATCAAGGTGGGGGAAGACGATCAGAGGCGGGAAACAGAGCAGGGAGTAACAAGAGAGGAAAAGTGAGCAATACAAAGTAACACAGAAAACAATGACAGAATGAAAGGGAAAAATTATACATAACTTAAGGAGTGGGGAGGTGACAGTATGTCCTTGATCTTATTGTCGCTTTCCATTGGAAGAGCTGACATTTAGGTTACGGTGTTAAGATTTCTAAGAATAAATCGTTCCCCTTCGGCAAACACAAGATTTTAAAAATACCCTAATTAATTAAACAGAGCAATGTTATAATGTACGTACATTTATTGATCCAGCTGTCTATACTGATACCCTTTTTCATCAAGATATAAAAACGAATCTGCATTAAAGAAGGACGGAAGAACATTATTTCGATATTTCAATAGAAAATAATGTTTAGTAAAGATGGATGTTCACCTAAAACAGATAACTTGTTTCAATGAAAGCAATACGCTATATTTATCATAGATAAAAGGTTGGGAAATATTTTTGGTTTTACCTCGAAAGCCTGCGAACCATTAAATGAGATATAGAGCAGAGATACAGGTTATATACCATCGCCCTGCCTCATCAGTCAGAATGAAGAAATTAGAGAACAGCATCACACCTTAGGTGTTGCAGGGGTAAGCAGGGGATACGTCCACCTCAATATTGAGAAAACATCCATTTGTGTGAAAGAAGCATAGGACCAAAGCATAGTGCTTTTATTATGAAAAACCGCGATGACGTTTCCAATAGATGCAACCATTTCTCTGACAGGGGCAAGCCCTTTTCTTCAGCACTGGCAACTTTTTTTAATCAGTAAAAATTACACCCACCCACAAACACGCTCCAAAAGATGTGAACAATGTTTTTATTCTGAGAAACCAACAATGTGTTGCATTGTTGGTTTCATTCAGCAAATATTCTTAATTAGCTGGCTGCCCTTACCTAACCCCAAACAGCAACTGAACTTGAAAAAAAAATGTGATGAAAATCACGTAAGGGTTGTCAGAGCATCAGCTGTGGTTGCTGCTCCGACCGGCTCCTTCCTGTTATTTCCTGCTTCTGCACAAGAAAACCAATGCGGTGTGAGAACTAGCTTGCCTTCTTTTCTAGATAACTATCTGAAGTTACAGCAGACAGGCTAGAGGAAGAGGATTTACAGTGGTAGGCATAAGTTTAGGCACCCATGCTACAGCTGACTACAAGAGGAATAAAAAATCATCTTATTTAGATTGATCTTAATGCCTTTATTAAACGATGAGGAAAAATCCAACCTATGATGATGCCAATTTTCTTTGTGAATGAATAACGTATAGAAAATAAATATATGTTCTCCATTAAAATACAGGGTGCATAGGTGTAGACACCCGTATTTTAGATTCCCATAGATGTAGGCAGATCTTTTAAAAGCCAGTTATTTCATGGATCCAGGATACTATGCATCCTGATGAAGTCACCTAGGCCTTTGGAATTAAACTAACCCCACATCACCACAAACCCTTCACCTAGAGACTGGCATGCTTCTTTTCAGTAATAGCAGATATCATGAACCAAGGATCAATATGCTCACATGGAACTAAAACATGGACTAAAAGATACGGAAAAGTTTAGGTACCTAGGTGACACGGAAAAATTGGATAAGGGACCAAATGGACCTCAACTACGGAGTAGTTATGAGAGCGTGGGGGGAAGTATGTAGAAGGAACGATTGGAGAGGGTGGGTACATCATGGGGGGGGTATGTATGGGGGGGTGGGTGCATCATGGGGGGGGGGGGGGGTATGTATGGGGGTTGACTGGATGTGGGGAGGAGGGGGGGGGGAGAACGTGTGTACTGTGGAAGTATGGAGGAATTGGAAAGGATGGATTATTGGAAAGCTGTGCATGTGTGCACGAGGGGAGTATGTGTGTGCATGAGAACAGCAGGAGTATGAATGAAGTGGATAAATATAAAAAGGTCCCAAAGATCATTATACTGTATGTTGCTATATTAGACCTTAAAATGTACAAATGAGGGGGGGGGGGGGGAATTCTGGTGGGGGGAAATTCTATCTATTCATATATCAATCCAACACATTGCATATATTTGAACAGTCTGCTGTTTCATTATCAGCAAAGCATTGACCTTTTGAAACAGCTTAAAAATGCAGTTCTGAACCGCTAAAGTTATGAAAGGAAAAGTTTGGATGAAGGAATAATCAAATGGATGTCAACTGTAATAACAAATTTGAGGTATGTAACATTTCTTTTGGGTCATTTTCACTCAAAAATGATATATTCCCCAAGTAAAATGCGAACTTCAAAACAAATATTGTTTTATGATATCGGAATATTGTATCAACACACATTTTTATAAAACTTGTGATGCAAAAAGATCCACAAGTACAACATGTACTGGATTAATACTATGAGAAACAGACCACTATTTCGGGAGCGCTCAACCATGTCGCCTCACTTTCAGGGACCAATACATTTCATAAATTGTATAATACATTATTATAAAACTATTACTATAAAAATCCTCAAGTACAACATGTAGGCCTATAGCCTGATGCTATGAGAAACAGACCACTATTTTGGGAGCACTATGTCGCCTCACTTTCAGGGACCCATACTCAATTGTTTGATTAAGGCATTAAGATCAATTTTCAAAAGATGATTTTTTTAGTCAACTTTAGCATGGGTGCCTAAACTCATGCCTACCACTGTACATGCAGCACGACAAACAATGACCACAATGGCTATTAGGAACACAACTTTCCTTCAACTTTTTTTTTTCTATTTTGATTACATGCCATTACTTGCAAGGGGAAGATTCACGTGTATTAAAACATAATATTGGGTTGTAAAACATAATGGTGTATTAATTGATAAATGCTATATATATATATACATTTTCCAATTACCCTAGACTGATCCATTAACACAATGTCACTATAAATCAAAAAATTTCAAATCAAGTCTGTTTGTATCCGTTGCAAAGAAGGTTTTAAAATGTGCCTACCACATACAAACAGATACAATCGACAGAAAATGCTACATTCAATTATTTACATATAGTCAAAAGAAAATAGGCACATTACTTACTGAAACATTTGTATTTATGTCGTTTTAAGACTTTTAAGAAGCGGTTTTTATGTTTGTTATTTGAATATGTGATTAATTTATAGCTGACCTATAGAGTTAGAAAGCTCAATCTATATTGTATGCTATATCATAACATAGAAACACTAATGATAAGGTTATTTATTTTGTTTCTTAAAATGGACGTTCACGTTTACCAGATAACTGCTAACAACGTAAGCAATAGGCTACATTAATCAGAGACAAATGGTAGAAAATGTGTTTTTTACCTTGTAGTCCTACAAACCAATCCATGAGATACAGAGCAGAGAGAAATATAGACCATGAATGCATGTTAGATACTGTTACCCTGCCTCGTTAGGCAGAATGAGGAAATGAGAGTACGGCATCGAACCAGAGGGGTAGATTAAGATTAAGACGCAATATTGTTGCTCCGCCACCGTGTGTGTGTGTGTGTGTGTGTGTGTGTGTGTGTGTGTGTGTGTGTGTGTGTGTGTGTGTGTGTGTGTGTGTGTGTGTGTGTGTGTGTGTGTGTGTGTGTTTGTGTGTGTAGGCGTTATTCAATAGCCTGGTGATTCGTAGGCTATAGGCCTACGTACAGTAGGAATATTCATACTGATTTAAATAATAAATGTTGTAGTATTTCCCATCTTTGCTGAGCAAGAATTTTGTTCGAAAGTTCAGCGATTGAAACAAATAAAAGCCTTGGATATTGAAGTTTTACGGTAGGCCTACCACTGTCATGCACCTACCCGATGTCAAGTGGACCTGGTTGAATTCACTGCGGGTCTATCTTCTTATATCCAGCTTACCAAACATATTTTATTACTGTCCTTCTCAACACTCTCTGATCTCACTAAAAGAATTGCAGCACGAAATCAAGGGATATTTAGAATAGAAAATAATGAGTTAACTATGACATTAATGTGATTAATCGCGATTAAATATTTTAAGCGCTTGACAGCACTAATATATTCATATATATATATATATATATATATATATACATATATATATATATATATATATATATATATATATATATATATATACACATATATATATATATACAGTACACAGCCTATTAATTTAATATCTAATATAGATATATTAGATAGCATATTATATTAACGGTGGCCCTGCAGTAACAGTTAAAAGATAATAAAAAAAAGCTTTCCGCTTCAGCTCCTCCCTGCCTATCAGGCGACACACAGTCTCAAAGTGTGTGACTAAAGTGAAATGCAGTGGTATTACAGCAAACAATGCGCACGGAAAGCAATGCTTAACCATAGAGGATAAGCTCAACAACAGCTACATTGAAGCGCTTCACTTCTACACCTTACAAAAAAGAAAGTTGCACGTCAACAAAGTAAAAAAAAAAAAGGTTTACACTTGGATCAGATTTTCCATGAAGTTGCCTGGTTCCATGTAGACATCAGTTGTCATAACACCTCTGGAGGTAGTGTAGGCTATATAAAAAAAAAGAAAAAGTATAGTCCTCATGTTCAGGGCCGTAGCCAGAAACCCCTCCCACACACAGTACCGTGTTGCTGCTGAAACATTTATTTTAGGAAAAACTGTTTAGTAAAACTATAACTGAAGTCTATCTGTGTGAGTGTGTGTTTGTGTGTGTGTGTGTGTGTGTGTGTGTGTGTGTGTGTGTGTGTGTCTGTCTGTCTGTCTGTCTGTCTGTCTGTCTGTCCGTCCGTCCGTCCGTCCGTCCGTCCGTCCGTCCGTCCGTCCGTCCGTGCGTGCGTGCGTGCGTGCGTGCGTGCGTGCGTGCGTGCGTGCGTGCGTGCGTGCGTGCGTGCGTGCGTGCGTGCGTGCGTGCGTGCGTGCGTGCGTGCGGTGGTGTTGCTACAGGTGATCTGTATCTATATACATCGAGTGTTGTTAGGCTATGGTGGGTGAGAGAGAGACAAAGAGGTGATAAAGGTGGAGCTCCTGCTCAGGCTTCTTCTGTTCTGCAATGAAATAAAGAATTCATTGGATACACATTCAACCCAAATCAATTCAGTCGACTCAAAACTGTTGAATAAAGAATGCATGTAGTTAACATCAAGCGCAGTAATTGCAGTGATGGAGCGTTTGGTGGGGTGGTGCAGTGCTAACAACTTGCTCCTAAATACAACAAAGACCAAGGAGCTCGTTGTGGATTATAGGAGGAAGAAGACGGTCATCCAGCCGCTGATGAGAGGCCGGGTCTGTGTAGAGAGGGTCTCTGACTTCCGCTTCCTGGGAGTGAACATCATGGAGGACCTGACCTGGGGCGTCAGCACCACTGGGCTGGTGAAGAAGGCCCAGCAGAGACTATACTTCCTGAGAGTTCTCAGGAGGAACAACATCCCCCAGAAACTGCTGGTGTCCTTCTACCGCTGCTCAATAGAGAGCATATTGACCTACTGTCTGTGTGTCTGGTTCTCAAGCTGCACTGTATCACAGAGGAAAAGGCTCCAGGGGGTCATAAAGGCAGCGCAGAAAACCACCGGCTGCCCTCTTCCCTCTCTGGACGAACTGCACAGCTCCCGCTGCCTTAAAGAGGCCAAATCCGTCCTGCAGGACTCATCACACCCCGGTCACAAACTGATCGAACTACTGCCATCAGGCAGGAGATACAGGTCCATGAAAACGAGAACAAACTGACTACAAAACAGTTTTTATCCAACAGCCATAACCTCACTAAATGTGGCTACCAGAGCATAGTTGTGTTGTGTATCACATTTGTGTAGGCACATTTATAAATGTGAATGTTTGTGTGGGTGTGCCTTATGTGTTTTTTAGTGTACTTAGTTGATTATAGTTTTTATTTATTTATTTATTTATTTATTTATATGTACTACCTCAATGTGATGTTTTTGCACTGAACAAGGACTGCACTTAATTTCGTTGTACTTTACTTTACAATGACAATAAAGATATTCTATTCTATTCTATTCTATTCTAATGCCATAGCTTATGGTCTTACCTCCTATCAAAACAAGTGACGATTCTTCTGTGGCTATGCCCTCTATGTTGCTGCTTCACGGTAATCCTCTTCTTCTGTGGCTATGCCCTCTACGTTGCTGCTTCACGGTAATCCTCTTCTTCGTTGGGGTAACACCAATGGTGCTGCTGCACCTTCACTGCTTGCTTATACATGGCAGTGAATCTCTCATCACTTCAGCCGCTTTCCTTCCTTCACCATGAGCACAAATGATCTCCCCATCTGGAGACTGAAGTCGTATTGTCAATAGCAGTATGTATGCCACCTAGTGGTGGAACAGCGGATAAACACGTTTTAATTACCCTGCGCCGTTATCACAGAAAAGAAACTTAAAGATCACCTATTATGCTACTTTTCTGTTCTTCATTTCTTATTAATGACTCCTATAGAGCGACCTGACACGAATCACAGCACAAAAAACGATGTAGGTTTTCGGTAAACTCTTCCTCTCATATGGGCGCTTTCAGCATTCTGTCAACACTCGGCTTCGTCCTACTCCGCCCCCTCGCCCCCCTCCTGCCAACCCCACTCCGGTGTGATTGGTTACCTTACGGAAGAGCATGTGGCAGCATCTCCATACATGGAAAATCCGGATTGTTCTACGTAGATAAATCCCGGAAATGTGAACAAGTGAATGGCCAGCGGCGTCCCGAGTGTTTAGCGCTCTGCACAGCCTACCCAGACTGTCAGCAGGGAACACGTCTGAAAGCATGTACGTCATTATTTGACACTTTAGTATGGTTAAACATGACTATAAATCATTATAACAACTTTGATAGGTCATAAAAGTCGAAAAAGCATGATAGGTGCTCTTTAAGGAAAAAAATAGTGAGGACATGAGCTCGGTCTCCTCAATGGTACCAACGGCCCTGCTCGTGTGTAAACTGCGTGATCCTGCCTGAACCAGAAATGAGGTAGGCACGACCTCAATGTTTCATACAGCGGGTTGACGCTTGCCTGCGCCGGGGAAATTGTGAAAACTTTGCAGCAAAACAGAGACCATGAATGCAATAGTCATGCGTGGATCGAGATCTGTATATATAGAACTGATAGATTCTATATGGCTATCGATGTAGATCTGCAACCACAATGTTCATTATGCAACTACAACTCATAAACGTATATGTTTTTAGAACTATACAACTTTATGAAACATTCAATAATTGTGGTACATCACAAACTAAATGTAATTACGTATTCAACAATCCTCCTTCATATCTACCACACATGAAACACGTTATGGATGTTTTTTTACATTGTCTAACCAGCAGTGAGGCAAATGGTTCAAAGGTGAGGACAGTTAAGCCTGAGAGGGAAGGGCTTTAGTGATATCTGATTCATCAATAGGTCATGAAGTATCGTATTTGGCTATTCGATTTTAAATAAAACAATTCATGAATTATTTGAACAAGATAATGTTCTTGAAAATAAGTAAATGATAAAAAGTAAAGCAGCAGTGACAGCTTTGGGCAGATATGTCCCCAATATATTGTCTACATTACGTGAAAATAATTGTAATAGATTTAGAATGAATGGTGAACAAAATGTGGCGTGTGCACCATGGGGGCCATACAGATAACCTTTCATGGGGCCCTAAAATCCTGGCTACGCCCCTGTGCATAACAGTACTGCTGCCAGGGCCCAATTCAGAAAGACAAATCTCCTCACCTTTATGCCACCTTTCCTTAACCTTTGTGGACCGTTTCGTCATCGGGTCGAGGAGAGATGAAAAGGTGCTTCCTTTCGAACATAGGAAAAGACAGCCCTGTTTAAAATGAATTAGACTCCTAACCGACGTCAATTGCGCGGTGGCGGGTATTACTGACCTCTAGCGTCTCTAGCGTGAAACTACAGTTTTCCGAAGATGGACTACAACAAGCGCTCTTTCGATCCATGCGTTCTTCCCGTTTGGCCAACCGGAATAATTTAGGCCACTTGAATCCCAATTCACATTGGGAAAAAAAGAGGCTTAATTTATTACTGCATTCACTGCCCCCCCCCCAGTAGTATTTCTTAAATGTGAAGTTGTTGGTTTGATTTTCTTATGGTGTAAACTATGGCAATGAAAATAACTATTATGTTGGTGTTTCATGAGTTCTTTAGATTATTCACCTCTGCTCCATAATGTTTGGTTAACTCTTTTCTTTTCTTCTCTTCCCTTCTCCTGCTTTACCGCGTCTCTCATGTGTCTTCGCATAGAGTCGGTAAATTTCGTCGGCGGCCTGTTGCTTTAAACATTGCCGCCGTAAAGGATTATGGGTTACACATATCTCCTTTCCTTTCGTAAAGGTTGGTCAGGAGTAACCTATGCTAAAGGAGGGTTAAAGGTTGCATCGAGGCACCTTTCCTAAGCATTATTAGAATTCAAACAACCTTTCCTCAAAGTATTTCCGGGTCATCTTAACGAGATGATATGGAAGCATATATGTAGCAAAATTCTAATGGCAATGCACTTTGCAATTTGCAATTTAATAAGTCATTACATTATGCAATTGACAATTCATTATGCAATTTAATTATGTAATTTGTAAATAAGTTATTCAAGGTGTGTTTTAATATGCAAAGTGACAATGAAATCCTCAATGAAGTTTGCAAAAGTTATAACAATAAAAATAGAATAACATTGTCAAATTTTTTGAGTTCCTTTATTCAAATTGTAAAGCTAGCGTCCCCGTGATTGCAATCCACTTCGCCACGCTCCGTGTGTTGCGAAATTCAAATTACATTTCAATCCGCAAAACGCTTTGAAAAAGATTTTGCAAAAGATTTTGCAAATAATAGAGGTTGAGTAAGCTGAAGTTTAAAAGATAAAGACACAAGCGCAAAACATGGTTTCATGTTATTCTCCAAAAATCTTGGACACCTCTAACATGCACTGGCCAATCACAACACCCGATGCATCGGGCCCTGTGTGACAAACACAACCTTGAGTAAAGCAGCCAAGTATAATCATAGAAATCAAACCTCTATACCACATATATGGGTTAACATAAAGATGTGACATGCACGAGAACAATGACAATCCCTTCTACTAAGACAATAAGCATGCATTCAAATGAAAAAGCCACATAGGTGATTTTGGAATACATTCATAACGCAGGCAGTCCTTGATTGTAACATTAACTAGTTAACATTAACATACAAGTCATTCTAAGTAAAGTGAGAGGAAGAATGAAGGGGGCTCCTTTGTTCATTGTGGCTGTCATAAAGCCCTCCCCCTCTCCTCCTGTCAGGATGAGGTGGGCCAGGAATAGAGGGGTTCACAGCTTTAAGGGGTCCACTTGGAGTCAGCTCAGTAACCGGGGTTCATCTCAGGAGCAGCAGAAGCTGTGGATGAGGGACATGTCGGTAACCCTCGGGATGTAGGCCTTCGTTGACTCTGCTTTTCCACACTTATTTCATTCATGTCAGCAAGATAATGCTGATACTTACTTTAAACCTACAGCCAATAGCTCCCATAGAGCCTCCTAGGTGCTTATGGGGTTGAGTTCTATGTCAGTGGGCTCCAAAGGGAGAGGAGGGGGTCCTAACAGACTCACATTCAAAGAGATGGCGGCAGCTTGGTCACAGTTTGGACTCTGGGAAGAGAATGTCATGTACGTGTGTTCTGTTGTTTAATTATCTTATGAACAACATTTTTATTAATATGTTCAATATTTATGGTGGTTTAACATATACATTTGGAGATTCAAAGGATAGTTATCGGAGGTAAAATATGTGAATAACATATATTTTTTTATATAACATATTTTGAGAGTATAATTTAAAGGAAATCGGCTTACCTGTTCAGCATCGAGGTTTTCTGTATGATGCTCTATTGAAAAAAGGCACAGACAAACAACATTTGGATAAATCTCCATGAGGGAGCAAGGTTTTATTTAGTTCAAACTGTGGACTAATGTGACTCACTCTTTTTCCACCAGCAATGAAAGATTATCAGAATGATGATGAGAATGATGATGGGAATGACGAAGGACGACCGACAGAGGATGATTAATTTCACTTATTGATCCAGCTGTCTACACTGATACCCTTTTTCATCAAGATATATCAACGAATCTGTTACAAAGAAGGACGGAAGAACATTATTTAGATATTTAAATAGAAAATATGTTTTGTAAAGATGGATGTTCTCCGAAACCAGATAACTTGTTACAATGAAAGCAATACGCTATATTTATCAGAGACAAAAGGTTGGAAAATATTTTGGGTTTTACATCGAAAGCCTACGAGCCATTAAATGAGATATAGAGCAGAGATAGACGTTAGATACCATTGACCTGCCTCATCAGTCAGATTGAGGATATGAGAGAACAGCATCGCACCACAGGCATTGTTTTTAGATGCGGGGGGACACAGGGGAAACGTCCACCTCAATTTTTATTTTATTTATTATCAACACTTATGTCAATATGTAGGCAATCATTTAAAATTTGTCAAGATATCATTTTATGTTGGCCTAGCTAATTCTTTATCCTCATGTAAATCATGCTAGGGCTAATATGTGTGTATGAAATTGTGAATATTTTGGCTAATTAGTAATTCTATATTTGTTTGTATTCCATAGTTTTACATGAAAGAAATATGCTTGGACTCTTCAATAAATCTCCATTTTAAGAAGACAACCCAGCGTGATTCTTTGCCGTTCGCTATCTGCCTATAGCCATTATATAGGACACAACTGCTAGGACAGAACAGATGGGATCAATGTTTTAATAGCTTATTGGCCAATATCGTTGCATTATTGTTTTCATTCAGCCTCAATAACATAGTTCCGAAAATCTATCCAAAAACACAGATATGCGTGATATGTTTTGAATGTGTGGAACGTTGTTCACATGAAACTTGCTGAAACACATATGAGCTATCTTAAAAAATGTTCTCGTTGATGGAAATAGATGCCCCATGCACGTCTAAAGAGGTTACTTCCCCAAACAAAAGACTCAAAAGAGGACTGAAGAGTGAATCAAAAAAAAATTTGAAAGCAACACAGAATGCTTGAGAGTCTCCCTGCATTACATTTTATTTGGAAACTTGAACTGCCTGATTTCAGATTTCCCCACCATCAATTGATGCAGAAGGATATCGGTGCACACACATTTACTAGAATGCAGGTAATAAAGTGTTTGAGCCTAATGGGGCCCCCCACCCACTGACCGATTACATGTGTGACGGCCCAGCTAACCCCGCCCACGGGCAGATTGGATTATTGGTGTTCTCCTTGTCTCTGCTCAGGTGCGTGTGATTGGCTGGAGGATAAAAGTCTATACGGATCCAACATGGCGGCCTCTCTCTCCTCCTGGCGGGTTTGGCTTCTGTTGTGTTTAGTAGAATGCTCCTATACTGATCCACACCACATTAAGAGTTCTTCCTTTACACTGACTTACACCACACTTATATCTAGTTGTTTAATAAATGTCCTTATTCTACTTCATTTAAGAATGGTCGATTCTGATTGGCTGGGAGGGGTGCATTAATCCGGCATATTGCCCGCTGACTTGTCGGTTCTACTTGCTGCTGACTGAGCACAGTAGATCAATACGCCGCTTGCATCGTTTTCTATCACATACATTTCCAACATGAGGTCCATAGTAAAAATAAACCAAGGAGTGCATGTTTGATCGATCGTCATTAAAGCTGACTTGATACGAATGTAGCAACTACGTTATTAAACTAGTGATCAGATCCAGCCTTGTGTGGTTGCTATAGAAACGAGTTACCTACAGCTGAGCTAACGGTATTCACCGTAGTTCTAAAGGGAACTACTTTTCGAGGGAGATTAACTTAAACAGAGTATACATTTAATAAGCATGCAATACGAATAAGAGAAAGGCTAATTATTAAAGTATTTGAATTGTTTTATTATGTTGGCCGGCGCGAAGTAGAATAAACTGAATAATCACCTCAAGGCAGGGCAATAAACAGTTTGATATGCCCGGCTCGTGGACGGCTTACCGCCCTCGACTTCGTCTCGGGCGGTAACCTTCCACGAGCCGGGCATATCAAACTGTTTATTGCCCGGCCTCTCTGTGATTATTCCTTACTTATTATGATTGAAACTTGCGTGGTCTCCCCTTCTATGTGGCGTACCTAGAGCCAGTATGTTACACATGCAACGGGATGACCTCTGCGCAATGGGATGACCTCTGTGCAATGGGATGACCTCTGTGCAACGGGATGACCTCTGCGCAATGGGATGACCTCTGTGCAATGGGATGACCTCTGTGCAATGGGATGACCTCTGTGCAATGGGATGACCTCTGTGCAATGGGATGACCTCTGCAGACCTCTGCCTTGGCAGGTCCGCGCAAAAGCTCTGTTTTTACCGAATTAATAATTATAAAAGAGTAGTCCTGTATCTATCCATCTGTCAAGCGATGATCTTTTATTATTATTAATCCTCTTCGTCCCAGGTGGGACATAAGGCCGAGCAGCAGTTACAAAGCTTCTTTGTCTTTGCACTGAACTGTACCTTAAAATTGTGTGCGGGCGAGTGTGTATGTGTGTGTGTGTGTGTGTTTGTGTGCGTGCGTGCGTGCGTGTGTTTGTGTGTGTGTATGTTGGTGTGTGGATGGGTGTTTGTGTTTGTGTGTGTGTGTGAATTAAAATGTCCTATTTCAATATCAAATTTACATATAGGCCTATATTTTATAGCTTATCTCTAATCCACCATCCACTTACATCGGGCACGGGGTGTCAAGTGGTTTCTCCTGACCGCGGTTGCTACTCAATGTCCCCCCCCCCAGGTCCCAGTTTAGGGTCGGAACCGTCATCGGTGACAAAGGCAAGACGATCAAGAAGATCCAGAGCGACACGGGCGTCCGCATCCAGTTCAAACAAGACGACGGCACCACGCCGGAGAGGATAGCCCAGATCAGGGGCCCGCCCGAGCAGGCCCAGAAAGCGGCCGACATTATCGCTCAGATCTGGAGGTTTGGTGAGGTGCACTATATGATCACAAATTGTGCGGCCCGTTTAAAAGAGAGAAAGAAATTGAAAGAGGATATGCTTTGTTAAATAAATCACACATATAAAAGCCGTTTTCACACGTGTCCTCCTTATTTTCGCCACATTTGTATGTTAGAGGTTTCGACCCTGAGGGTGATCAACAGTTGATGCTTCATATGCAGACATTGATGTCGTTCAGACATCAGTAGAGTCAAGGGGGGGGGGGGGGGGGGGGCTTGCAAGGGGCGGGATGTGACTAATAGGGACTAAGTTCGCAACAGGTGGGATCAGTGCTGCCGCTGTCACTCGAGTTTGTTTTGGTATGACCACAGTCAGTATGGATATATACTGTCTGTGTATATCTTGTGGCATCCCGCCACGGAAGCCTCGGCCTGGACAGGCCCGGGGTACCGTGGAGGACGGGGTGTACCACCCCCACCCACCAGCCGGCGAGGGAGAGCAGCCCATTCGGCTCCCCAATCAGGGTGATTGGGGGACACCTGGCCGAAAGCGGAGGGGCCATCTTAAAAGGAGAACCAGCCCAGCACAGCAGGGGAACGGGAGAGCAAGGTAGCGCTCGGGTGTGAGAGAGCCTGGAGGCCCACGGAGGCCCTAGAGACCGCGTCTCCTTCTTTGATTTGATTTATATATAATAAATGCCTGAAATGGCTAAACCCCCAATACAAAGTGTCGTTTGTCCGTGGAACCCGGCTCATTTGGGTAGCGGGTTCCCACAATCTTCACACGGTCTGTCTTTTTACAATTACCGTACCATTCGCAGTGTTGTTCAGCAGAGAAATAGTCATTCATTCAAGCATTCATCCAAGCGTAATGAGTTGTTATTCTTTAATATATTTGATACTTTGTGTGGCTCATATCTTAAAATGATCATGGTAAAACATCTTGATTACTTTGATTTTAATACAGATGTAGGGTAAAAGTTAGGGTTAAGCCAGTATGCTAACACGAACGTGAAGCTTTCCCTCAAACTTAAAAACGTATCTAACCACTCTAAAGGTAAAACTGACATTAACAAATATGCAATAATGCCATAACAGTCAGACAAATACTTGTATGTGTTTTTTTCATTCATATTTACCATTCAATATTGAAATCTCTGCTGTCGTCCCATAGAATAACATTGACTGCGCGGCGTGTTTGGAACTATTGAGGCTTGAGACATGAACCACGTGACCACCCTGTGGGCGAGATCATAGCGTGTCGCAACTCTCTCTCTCTATAGCTCTGTGTTCAGCTAACTGTTGTTGATAATAATAAAATAAATATTTTCTATGTACGCGTGCAACTGTGAACTCATGTAGGCCTATTCTAATTTATTGTATGATGTGTACTTTTAGGGTTATGATAATACCTATCTTTAAGCGTTCACCATGAATGACTCGAAAAGCAGTGCCAACATTTAAATATTTTCTAACAATTCAGTCTAACAAAAGGCAACAGGCTTATTATAATTTAGGTTGACACTCAATGACATGCAAATGCACACCTAAGTGTCATCAACACGCCCAGAAGTGGTGTGAGATATACCGACTTTCTATACCTCATTCACATATAAGGTAATTTACATTTCCTACGGATAAAATATACCTCAGAGGTAGTACTTTTTCAGGAGATTCCCAGGGTACCAATTTCTGGATATGTTGTTCACTTCCAACACACGCCCATCAGGAGAAAAGTCGGAGAACATCAATACATGTATGTGTGATAGCAGAAGAAAATGCCTAGGTGAATTAGAAAATGTAATCCCACGCATAAGGGATTCCTGTGCATAGAAATGCCTGTGATCTTTACAATCTTTTTGGAAAAGGCATCTGCTAAGAACCATAACCATATTTCAGTTAAATTCAGCTGAGGGTTGTATAGCCAATGCAAAGATTGATATTTGAGTGTTGATGAGTTGAGTTATGGTTGGACAGTAATCAGACACTGAACATAGCAACCATCAACTTCAGTCTCTTTTCTTCTCTTTATTGCACAACCTTTGAAATATTATCCGTTTTCTGTGGGTAAGGTGCGGGAGGTGGTTCGATATGCTTCTTAAAATGTAAATCACATTCAATACTAGAAAATGCATTTCCTGCAGAAAATGCGGTGAGTGCTGTAGTACAAAGTGAGGTTGAAAATATGTTTTAAAAAAGCCTTTTTTGTTTTAGTTTGAGATGAATAATGTCGTCTGGAGGCGCACACAGCTTTTGGCCGTGATAATATGTGGATCCGTCCTACAACAGCGACTCCCAGCTGTTTTTCCCCAGGTTTGTGGCCTTTGCCTCTGGAGAAGTGAGCAGCTACCCACTGGCGGTGATACGAACACACAGCAACAGGCCCAGGGTACATGACACATATCTATTTGGACCAATATACAGACCCAGATGTGAATGCCATTACATTGGCAGCATGTAGCTCTGCGCCGTGGACTTGTTCTTGCATTATTTAAACTTTAATTAACACTTTCTTTGGTATGAATGGTTTGCAAACGAATAATTCAAGCCAAGCTGCGTATTTTTGTTTAAACATATGACATATTGTTTCATATTTAGTGTGTCTGTCTCTTACAGCTTTCTGTGCGGTTTCCCATCCCAGCTCAGGTGTATTACAAGGATTTACTGGAATCTACGCAAGGCACGGACTGAGAGGGTATTACAACGGCCTGGGAGCCAGCTTCATCAGGGCAGTTCCATGTGCTCTGCTGAACTGCACGTTAACCAGGAAATTAGAAGTTCTGTTTGACTCCACATTGTCCTCCTGAGTCATACTTTATTATATTCATGGTGATCGGGGAATATGTGTTTTTGTCAAAGACCAGCAGGATGTGCTCGTGTGAAATCCACATTTAAGATCATAAAGAATATAGGCTGATGTGGTTTCATTACATTATTAATACAAGCTATACTGTTGAAGCCCTGTGAATCATTAGGAGCAGTGGCGTAAATATCGACGGTGCAACCGGTGAACTGTACCGGGGCCCAGAGGGCGTCAGGGGCCCATGGCATGGAGGAAGGAAAAAATAAATATCGCCCAGGGCGGCAAATGTGTCGGGGGCGCCCTCTGGTGGCGCCCTTAATTAATTAACTAAATTATACGAAACCCTCACCGTAGGACAACGCGACCAGCCCCCCGCTCGGAAGTCCTGTTCAGGGGCACAAAATAAACATTTGCACCCGGGCATATCACCATAATGTTACGCCACTGTTTAGGAGTTGAACGAACAGTGCTGTAACCAGACGCGTGGATGTAGCCTACTATTTGAAGTGTGTGATAATGAATGAAGCCTCACATAACTATGAACATCTCCAACTTTCGGGACAGACATTTCAACAAGGCATAAAGTAATGTTGAATATTACAGTTCTTTCTCTCATCCTTTATTTTAACAAGACATTTCTTTTTTTCTCCTTTCTTTTCTCACCCAGTTTGGAAGCACGGATATACGACACTCAATAAGCACCGAGTACTTCGATAGAGGGCTATCTATATCGCATTGTTATGTATAGAAGTCGTTCGTATCGATCATGATGAACAGAGAGGTATCGACGGACGACGGGTGACGATCAGCCTCGGGGGGGGGGGGCGGGGGGTTTGGGGAACGGCATCTCCGTGAGCTCGCGATGAGTTGAATTTGAGCGCGAGACTGGGCGTGAATGAATACGGCCATCTTCTGTCGCCGGGCACGAGAGGAGAAACAGCACCAGTCATGGCAGACTACTCGAACGTGGCTCCCCCGTCCTCTAACGCGCCCGCCGGGATGAACGACGCTTTCAAAGACGCGCTTCAACGAGCGAGACAGGTATGGGCCTCGTATTTTTTCCCACTACTTGAGACTTCGAAGTTCGGTTTTTAAATGGTATTTAAAACATGAAAAGGACCGCGTCAGCTTACCTGCTAACGTCATGCAGTATCATGCAAGGCTAGAGTAAGGGGCTAAATTGGTTAGCTATCGTTTATTTTTTTCTCCCGTGTTAATGGAAAATTTTGTTTTTTAAATGTGGTACACGGTTCGAGCTGAATATGTGAATTTTGTTTTAATCCGTTCGAAGCTGTGTTGGTTCAATCCTGTCTATGCAACGACGCAACTTGGTAGCTTGCTAGCTAACATCGAAGTAACCGCATTCTTTTGTTGGTTCCGTCTTCCGGGAAAGCACGTAGGCCGCCCTTTGCGGCTTGCTACCTTTTCAATGTTCATGATCAGTTTGGTTAATGCAATTGTTTTAATTATCTAATACATAGATCGCGGCTAAGATCGGAGTCGACGGCGTTCCTGCACCTACAACAAACGAGTTTGGCTACGGAGGCCAGAAAAGGCCCCTGGAAGATGCTGGTGGGTATTTTCCCATGCCTAACCTCAATATAGGTCAGTGGCCTAAATTGATACATTGATAGTTCTCCCCCCACTTAACATGCTTGCCTGTATGAAATGTGACAAAGGTAGTGTATTTCTAGATCCAAACGCCTTATTTTTCATTGAGTATGGTACATTGCGGAACGCTGTGACTCATGCTTTTACAATTGCCCGAAGTTCTTTATTTAAATGTGTGCTACTCTATTGTATGGGGGGCTGTTGTTGGAGGTCTCCGTTATTGATGCCAGGTTGGGGCTGGAGTAGAAAAGAGGGCGTGTTTCGAACTTGTGGTCATCTTGATTAATGCTGCATGCATAATTGTTTATGTGCAGTTATCATGACTCTTATTGGAAATTAAATTGTTATATTTAAAAACAACAAGGGATCCTTTTTAATTGATTAGTCATTTGCTCGGGCAGGGTAGGAAGCTTATTTGTGTTATTTGTATGCACACTTGAAGAATAGAAACCAGTCTTTTCAAAGTACTCCCTGTGACGTCTAACCATATTCAGTATTCAAGGCGCTGTCTGTATTCAATTTTCAGAAATGTGCATCGGTTCGGTGAAGCCTGGTCATGTTTGTAAGTAGTGGGAGTATGAGTGAATAGGCATGTACTCATGTTGGCTGTTTCTCCTCCACAGACCAACCAGAGACAAAGAAAGTGGCACCTAGTGACCGTGAGTACATTTTCTTCAACTTTAATCCAAAATATAGTAAGTTTGTCTTCCACGACCTAGCAATGACTACATGTCTTCTGACTTGCTCCTTTGTTTTACAGCCTTCTCAGGTGGAATGGGCGGAATGGGAGGAATGGGAGGTCCCCCAAGGTAAATATATGGGAAACATCTTGCACTTCGTATTCTGCTTATTTTATTATTGTTGATGTAAGACTGTGATGTTTCACAACCCCTAAATGTACATCTTTCGTTGGTTGATTAGGTCCGCATCGGAGGACTTCAAGGTTCCCGATGGCATGGTTGGATTCAGTGAGTAAAATGCATGACACACACACACGCACTGAATTTTAATGTACCTCTTACGGCAAACGGTAGTGTCTTTTTTTTTTTGTAACTCCTTTATCTAAACTTTCAGTCATTGGGAGAGGCGGAGAGCAGATATCCCGTATGCAGCAGGAATCTGGATGTAAAATACAGATCGCCCCAGGTAAACACACTTCTACATTTACATGTTAGCGTCATACCAGAGATGTGCAGGAACATGTACACTAATCCTTCTCCTTTTTGTCATGCAGACAGCGGCGGCATGCCCGATAGATCGGTGACATTGACAGGATCCCCAGACGCCATCCAGTAAGTTCTCCTCCACATGTTTTTTTTTTATTATAAAGTTGGGATTTCGTCACACTGATTGGTACCATGAGCTAATGTCTTTTCAAACTCCTTATAGGTGTGCGAAGAGGCTCCTCACAGAGATTGTGGAGAAGGGTCGCCCAACACCAGCATTCCACCACAACGAGGGCCCTGGCATGTCGGTTCAGGAGATCATGGTCCCTGCTTCTAAAGCCGGCTTGGTCATTGGCAAGGGAGGGGAAACCATCAAGAGCCTTCAGGTTAGTTGTCAAGCTTGGTTGCTAAACAATCAGTCTCAATTTCTCTCATCTCCAACATGAACTCAACTTTGTGTATATTTTACATTAACCAGGAAAGAGCCGGAGTTAAGATGGTCATGATCCAGGAGGGACCTCAAAACACGGGCGCAGACAAACCTCTCCGGATCTCGGGGGAAGCTTTCAAAGTTCAGGTTGGTGGTCCTACAAAATGTGCATTCGATGCAACCTTAAGTAGCGCCATGATGAGGTCACCTTTCCTAACCATCCATGTGTCTTTCAGCAAGCCAAAGAGTTGGTGATGGAGCTGATCAGAGACCAGGGGTTCAGAGAGCAGAGGGGGGAGTATGGCTCTAGGTTGGGGGGTGGTGACAGCTTAGATGTGAGTAACATTGAAGTAAGTCAAATCGTTTTCTAATCCACCATCCACTTACATCGGGCACGGGGTGACAAGAGGTTTCTCCTGACCGCGGCTGCTACTCAATGTCCCCCCCCAGGTCCCAGTGCCGAGGTTCGCGGTCGGCATCGTCATCGGTAGGAACGGCGAGATGATCAAGAAGATCCAGAGCGACACGGGCGTCCGCATCCAGTTCAAACAAGACGACGGCACCACGCCGGAGAGGATAGCCCAGATCATGGGCCCGCCCGAGCAGGCCCAGCACGCGGCCGACATCATCTCGGACCTCCTGCGCAGCGTGCAGGCCGGCGGGCCCCCGGGTCACGGCGGGGGCAGGGGACGGGGCCGCGGACAGGGCAACTGGAACATGGGCCCCCCCGGAGGCCTGCAGGAGTTCACCTTCACCGTCCCCACCATGAAGACCGGCCTCATCATCGGCAAGGGTGAGGACCCTCGCTGCTGCTGGCGGGAGAGTTTCCTTTTGGTGTCTGTGTTGTGGGATTAACGGGCCGTCCTCTCGTCTCCAGGGGGCGAGACGATAAAGGGCATCAGCCAGCAGTCGGGGGCCCGCATCGAGCTCCAGAGGAACCCCCCGCCCAACGCCGACCCCAACATTAAGATGTTCACCGTGCGCGGCTCCCCCCAGCAGATCGACTACGCCAGGCAGCTCGTGGAGGAGAAGATCGGGGTGAGACTCCTTGAGAGCGCCTCCTATGCTGCGTGGAGGGGCTGCTGGATGACCAAGAGTCATGACCAGGTTGTGATGGACCAATCGGAAAAAGTGTCTGCTAATATTCATGCATTCGGGTTTCATTTGTTTCAGTGTCCGGTCACCCCGATGGGAGGACCCCATGGTCCACCTGGGCCTCACGGAGGACCCGGCCCCCACGGCCCCCCAGGGCCACCAGGCCCACCCGGTGCTCCAATGGGGCCCTACAACCCGGGACCCTACAACCAGGGGCCCCCCGGTCCACAGTGAGTACTCGCTTCTGCTTGGCCTTCTACTCATCCCAGCCGTCAGCTCATAGACCATACTTTAATGTTACTTTAATTAGTCTTGGACACATCAAAGTGTTGCTCAGAAATATACACTCATCGACCGGGACATGACGTAGAACCCGATACTGATGGTGTCTCTCTCTCTCCCCCCAGTGGTCCTCCGGCCCCCTACCAGCCTCAGGGATGGGGCAACGGCTTCCCCCACTGGCAGCAGGGCCAGCCTGACCCTAGTGAGTCCTTAATCTGGATGGAGCGAATGACCAGCTGTGTGTTACCCCGATGGGGAGAACCACCACAGTGATGGTGTTAACCTATTGATGTAGAATGCAAGGGGGGAAGTCCTCTGCTAAACGATCTCACCGTGACCATAACTGCAGAAGTATGAACTAGAGCTGGGCGATTAATCAGTTTTTAATCGGAATTTGAAATATCATAAACAAAGATATTGAACTAATTTTTATTTATCAAGTGCACTTATTTGAAACGGGTATTTACGGCACTTCCTTTTCTGAGGTTTAAAATATAAACATGGCAGCATGCGCTGAAAGAACGGCGCGTGTAGAGTCTGGTAACCATAAGCATCCGTTTGAAAGAAATCAGATTTTAATCTTAGGCCGGCCTGCCCAGCCGTATTATGACCTATGAACCCCGTCGTCCTACGCCGTCCTCCACGGGTCGATTCTTACGTTCTGCTCTTGGTCACGATACATGTCCAGACAAAGCTGCTGCTGATGCCAACGCTGCGGCGTGGGCGGCGTACTACTCCCAGTACGGCCAGCAGCCCCAGGCCCCAATGACCCCCACCGGCGGAGCCCCCGGAACCACGCAGTCCAACGGCCAAGGTAACCCCCCCCCCCCCCCCCGCACACACACACACACCTGGGTGTCTGTAGAGGAGGGCCCCCACAGAGTAGCGCAACCCGGCCTTATCTGCCTCCCGTGTCGCCTGGTCCTCCTATTTTCCGACCAGTGTTGAATTGGTAACCTTGTCTAAATTCCTTCCTCCGCTATCAGAGCATCTCCCTTCTTTATGATTTGGCCTGTACTCTTTCCATTGCCCCCCCCCCCCAATCCAGGTTAGTTTCCCTCACTTCTCTAGGTCTGAGCCCCTGACCTGAGCAGGTGGAGGACATGCTACCATTTAATTCCTTCTTTCTTCCATAAGGGAATGGTGACCAATCACGTTGTACCGTCTTTAACAGGTGGCCCGCAGGCGCCCGGTCAGAGCGGACAGGCAGATTACACCAAGGCCTGGGAGGAATATTACAAGAAAACGGGTATATCACCGTAGCTCCAGTGTCCACGTCCTACCCAGTCTAAACCGGGCCCTCCCCCTTCCTGCTGCCTATCAGCAGAGACATGGCACCTGGGTGGGGGGGGACCAGAGCTGGGTCCTCACCTCCTAACCCGCGCTGTTTAGACCGGTGCAATGTGTTGCTTTTGGTTTCAGCGCTGGGATTTGCAGACTCGCTCACCCTCTCCATTTGACTTAAGAGTGGCGCTTGTCCCTAGAACTAACCCTAGTACTCAATCCGGGCCATTTGAAAACCGACGGCAGAAACCTGTCCGGTGCCCAACAACATGACCCACTAATGCTCTATGTCCCCAATGTGTCCATCTAATCTGATCAAATGTACTGTTGTAATGGAAACACAACCCCTTGTTGAAGGAAGGGTGTTCTGCTTGACCTTATTTCCATATATAAAGAGGATCAAAAACCCTTTATAACGACCTGTTGTTGAGGTGGCCGGGCCTTGGGCCTGAGACCTGGTGGACTGGATGGAGAGGCAGCGGTTTAACGGTGGTTTTTACCTTTCTGCAGGCCAACAGAGTCAGCAGCCCCAGGACTACACGAAAGCATGGGAAGATTACTATAAGAAGCAAGGTAGGACCGGTTCCATGTCTGCCTAAAACCAAGGCTCATCATCGTTATGCACGGTGACGTGCTGCTGTTCTCACGGCAGCACCTGCTATAGGACATCAAATTTGCAATGATTGCCTCCATTTTGGAAGTTTAGGAGCCCAGTAAAGTTATTGTAGTAATGGTGTTTTGGCAATTGATTAGAAATTGACTGTTAAAAAATATCTGTCATTATGGCGACGTGAGACGGCATCGCTTTCTCATGAGAGACGCGACAAAACAAAGTCTAGCTTTAATTATACGTGCTATTTCTTTGGTTTAGGATCTAACATTGCAACTCTTATCGAGTCATCTTAAAATGGCAAAATGCTTAAAAGTATCGGCCGCAAAAACTTTGGATGATGCGCGTCCTCCAATCACTTGTTTGTTAGTCACCCATCCAATGGGCGGCCGTGCCCTGGCAGCACTCTCACTTCAGTAGAGTGTGGCCCCCACAGCTGCCCCAGAGCAACAGAGGGTTTCTGTCCTGCCACTCTGAGTACCAGTGGTGGGTTCGTTCCCCATCTCACAAACCGAGCCTGTTAAAGCCGTCTTACCAGTAGGGCTGCTGCTCGATTATGGAAAAAAATCATAATCGTGCTTATTTTGGTCAATATAGAAATCATTGATTTATTTTTGAGTTGGAAAACATGATGTATTTATTCAGGATGTCTCCCAAAAGAAACCTTGGAACCGAGAACTAGATTATATACAGATGTCTCGACTTTGTCTAAAACATTTAATGAATAAAAAAAAGTTATTATTTTTGTGATCGTAGTATAATCGAGTCAAAAAAAAAAAAATCGGATTAATCGCCCTATTAGCCAATTAAAAAAAAAGAAAGGAAACTGTAGTGTGTTTGTGCCGAACCAGGCCGCCGGTGGCCGGTGACAAACGTGTCGTAATCTTTTCCGTTTTCTTTCCCCCCGAAGGTCAAGCCGCGCCCCAGGCCACGGCGGCCGCCGCCGCCCAGCCCGGAGGGCAGCCGGACTACAGCGCTGCCTGGGCCGAGTACTACCGCCAGCAGGCCGCCTACTACGGCACGGCCAGCCCCCAGGCCATGGGCGGAGCCCCCCAAGCCCCCCAGGTACGCCTCGCTCCATAACCTGCACCCACTCGTCCTCAGACCCGTCCCTCCAACCCCCCTCTCCTCTACGTTATGTCTTAAAGTGTCTCCTACTAACCCCCCCCCCCCCCCATCTCCCCTAATGACCCTCCCTGGTGTTCTCCTAAAGAAACTGTACGCCCCCCCCCCCCCTGGCTTTAACCCTTCCCCCATCAGGGTCGGTCGGCCGGGAGCTGGAGGCTGCAGCTCGCCTAACCACACCGCTTCCTCCCATACAGGCGTTATTTTCTTTTGTGGGAAGCTGCGCCCAGTGTTTCTGCTCTTAACATGCAATGTATCTTCTATGTATTTCTTCTGCGCAGGGCCAGTAATGTGACGTGGACATAAAGTAAATGCCTCATTGTCGAAACAAATCCTTTGTTAAATGTTTGGATGCAGACGCCTTGATGAAGATCTTAAATTTCCTTGGTTTGAAGGTGTGCTCGTAGACGGCCGCTCGTCCGGCGAACATGTCCTCCTTTTTTTTTTGTTTTCCTTTACTTATCTTGTAAATGCTTTGTTTTTAGTGGTGGTCATTCCAGGCCTGTATCTACACAATGTGGTTTGAACTCATGTTAAATTGTAGTCATTGCCATGTATATCATCTCAGTTTTAAATGCTATTCCCTGTTGTGTTTTGCAATAAAACGAAATGAAACCTCCTGTGTTGGTAAGTTGGGATGCTTAGAGGAGGGGTTGATGTTATATTGTGTATGCTCTTGTTTTGCTGTTGGGGCGGGGGGGTGGGTCAATCAAAAAAAAGCTTCAAATTCAGACCCTGGTTATTTTTGTAGTCCCCTCAAATGGCTGACTTTAAGTTGTACTCTTCTGTATCTCTCTCTCTCTCCCTCATCTTTTGGCAACCAGTTTCATGGCTGTCTAGTAGACCTGTTGCGTCCATGCCTTTTTATCCAGAGTCCAATAGACCTGTTGTTCCATGCGAGTGCTTCTTTAGAATCGGTCAGATGTTTTTGTCGTTGGAGACCTTTCGCATTGACTCATGCATTAACTGCAATACTCTGGCGTTGTGTTTCTTTAATCTTGCCTGGTGATGATCTTTGTTGAGGTAGTATGCACTGTTCTGCCATCATAGACACTTCCTCCCCCACAGGCCAGTTTAGAAAAGCGGTAAGCAAGTATGTGTGTCTCTTTTGTTTGAAGATATTTTTCCGAAATTATGGCCGCAAGAAATGTTGCACCGTAGTATATATTTTTTGTGCTGTTCTTTTCCAGGACAGTAAGGTAAATTGTCGTAACGTATATAATATTTGCATTGAAAAGTTTTTGCTCTTTTCCTCCTTTTTAAATTGTCTCACATGAACCCCATGTATAGACTTTTAAAGATTTTTGATATAAAAACCACTGCAAAAGTCATTGTTTTTGCTCTGACAATTCTGTTAGTGTTTGATCATAAGAATATGGGTTTGTAGGGTCGATTGGCTAAGCAGTCCTTCATCCTTGAGTTGAGCCCTCCTATAATGTAAGTACAATAACTGAGAGCTTATTTCACTGTTTGCCAAATTGCAAATGTAGTTTTGTCCAATTATTGCAATTCTCCCGTTTGTTGGGGTAAGTATGTTAGAGCGGTTGTGATTCCTTTTAGAATTGGTTCAATCTCTTGTACTTTTAACTGTTTGAGAATGTTAAAATTTTCCTTCAACGTCTACATAAATGCATTGCAACATTACGGAAAGCATATTGAATCGGTTTGCAATGTAGTTTGTTTTAGATTAGTCTTGATAGGCCGCAATTCTGACTTACCAAACGGATGCAGGGAGTGACTTATCTAGGCAAACTGAAGGTTTATAGGAACTGTTCATGTGGTTGTTTTTCCATGTTGTCGACATGTGATCTGCCAAGTGCAATGTGGTTTAGAACGCGGTATGATTTGACTTGTTTTCAAATGCCATCTTATTCAGCAAAGTTGACATGAAAGTCTAGCATGTGTAGATCTCTGCTTTGTTTCTGATTTCCCCCCCCCCACACACAACGAGCACTGCCGGTAGAGGAAGTACTCGAGTAGCTCAACGTCTTGGTTTTGACTGCGCCATGCAATGGTTGTGATGAAGCACTGCAGTGACGGGCTGTTGATTTAAATCCAAACCTTTATGACTGCATTGTTCACTGATGGCAAAGTGCAATATCTGATCTTTGCAGTGTCACCCCAGACCCTTGCACCTTAGGTTCTGCTGCAGTAACACAGGTAAGCGAACCCTAAGGAAACGAGTGTTTTTCTTTGACCTGTGACTTAACCTGCATACATGCACAAAGATGCTCACGTGCTGTGATACATGCCTAAAATGCATCTTATTGGTTCTTTGCAAACATCTGGAGAATTGAATATCATCTGCTCTGCTTAGATATCGATGTGCTCTCACTCTGACTTTGCATGATATGCGTTCTGATGACCTGTTCCGTTAGATCTGACTTGAGCAATTACAATGTTTATTTTAAGAACGGCACAAATTGACCAGTATTCCCATTGTCCATGGGTCTTTTCTAAAAGGTGTCTTTGTAGTACATATTAAGTCTTTGATAATAGCGTTTTCTGCAATGAAAGTGTGGCACTTAATTCATATCGGTCACCCCCCCCCTCCCTTTCTTGTATTTGGATAGAAACTTATAGCATGCCTTTTGATTATTGATTATTAAGTGGAGGTTATCAGTTGTCTTCTGCCCGAATCCCCATACTTAACATTGATGCTCACTGTGTGATGGTGTGAAATTGTCCAAAGTGCAGTCAAATCTTATCGTTTTTTAAACTGTTGCACCCTTCACTTCTTGCTCACAGTGCTGGAGGCGTAGATCGTAGAATCAGGCCCGTGGTAGTTTGACCCCCAAAACGAGGAATCCTTTGAGTCTTTACTGCTGCGCAACAGTAGACCGTTCCCAGAGCTCCAGTGATTAAGGTAAACACAATGCAATGAAATACAAAAGCTGAAATTGCAGTGTTCTGTGCGATGCATTCTTTGAATTCGGATTGTTTAACCATTTCATTGAGTTATCTAATGGCTATTTAAATTATGTTGGATATCTTGTTCTTATCTTGCCCTAAATAACACCTTGAACAGAACTAATGCTTAAAGTGAGACAGTCTAGGATCGGATGAACTTCGTGCTTAAACACTTCTTGAGTTGCATTTATATTCCTGGGGTGTTGGGAGAGGGGGGGCTGGCTATTTTTTTATACTGGCATTTTAATAAATTGTACCACCTGTAGTGAAAGGGTCACATTGTTTGAAGTTGCCTGCTTTTCTATCTGAGATGCTCTTTTTCATCTGGGCTGATGTCAGTTTCAACAAGGAGGTCGTGGGGTTGTAGAAGACAAACGGCAGTGAGCAATCAGGAGCATGCCTTAGAGGTAAACACAAGGTTTCATGTACTGTGTATATTATGGAATGTATTATGGTTTTTATTTGACTTGATGTTGCCATGTCCACTAATAAAATTGTAATTAATTAGTTAACTCTTGCCTCGTTTCCATTGATTATTACATTAGGATGGCAGTTATTTTGTTTGACTTCAAACGTTTGTTTTTTCATATAGAACATTGCAGAACATTACCAAATCAGGCATTAAGGAATACATTAATGCTGTCCAATGATGGCTGTACTAGGAACGACACTCACAAGTTCCGTTTCTGAGCTTTACTACTCAGTGTTTATTGTGCATATATACACCCTATTTGGGTAATAAATATCTTGGACATCACTGAAGCAATTGTTGACTTGCTATTGGCTCACGCATGTGGTTAAAAATGAGGCATTGTAACAAAATATACTAGTGGGATCCATGTAGTGTTTTGGGGCATCTGGCTTGCCTTATTGCGAGAGACTATAGAATGTCGGTGAGTTAACAATTCAGCTTTTTCTATACAACAGTTCTTCGACAATATATACTGGTAACATAGCTCCACATTAAACATTGATACGTTCTAAAACAGACTTCCCGACGGTCAGTTTTCAATGCATAAAACTTGGCCCCAATACCCCACTAAAGAACGGGACTAGAAAGGCCAAAAGCGAGCCTGCTTTTGCATTGCGTTGGCACTGGAAGGTTGAGGCTGGTGTATGACGAAGGCAGATCCATCTTCTCAAACAGTAATTGCACGATGCGTAATAACTTGGGACAGCATCTAAATATGACCTACAAGCTCAAAAGTACTGAAATAAGTTCACATTGTAGTGTTTTGAGAACAAAATCTATGGAGGCATGAAGACTTGTACAGGGTAGACAGAGTGTACCCACTCCCTAATGCCACGTGACCCCTGGGTTCAGTAGGCAGGTCGGATAACGAAACCCTTCACGTCACTGGTCTCGGCCCTCCGTGAGGGCGTGGGGTCCCGTCGGCGGTGGGCGGGCGTTGCGGGGGCCGTCGGCGCCCAGATAGGACAGAAGCAGAGCGGAGCGACGGTGGAGCAGAAGCAGCATGTCCTCGGCCAGGCTCTCCACGGTGGAGTAGCGCACCTTGTCCAGGTCGAAGATGTCCTTGAGGAAGGAGAGGACCTGGTCCTGGAGGAGGGGGGGGGAGGCATGCACAACTTAACATCCGTGCTTATACCAACTTGAAGTAGAATTAACCAAGTGGTTTAATAAATAAGACTTCTTAAAGGGGACCTATTATGCTTTTCGACTTTTATGACCTATAAACGTTGTTATAATGATTGATAGTCATTTTTAACCATACACAAAAAACGATGTAGATTTTCTCATCTGGGCGCTTTCAGCCTCCTCCGTCAACGCTCCGTTTCGTCCTTCTCCGCCCCCCTCCAATCACAACTCCGTTGTGATTGGTTACCTTCCTTGAAGCGCGTAAGCGGGCAGATTTGACCAGGCATATGGGGGCGTGGCAGGAGTGCCTTTATGTAGATGATTTCCCAGAAATGTGAACAAGTGAATCGCAAACGTTGTCCCGAGTGTTTAGCGCTCTGCACAGCCACCCCAGACGGTCAGCAGGGAATACGTCGAAATGCATGTACGCCATTATTTGACACTTTAGTATGGTTAAACATGACTATCAATCATTATAACGTTTATAGGTCATAAGTCGAAAAAGCATAATAGGTCCCCTTTAATGTATTTTTCCAAATAAGCACTTCTGAAGTCTGATTGTGTCCATGTTTACCTTGAAGAAGCGACAGAAGTCATGCAGGGAGCTCTTGGGACCTAGAAAGCCCCAAGCCAGTGCCGGGCTGATCTGCTCACACACAGCGTAGAAGTGGGCGATGAATCCATCGGGTACCTAGAACACAGTTTGATTCCAAATAAATACCGGCACACTCATTGGAGGCCCTGTTCCCAACGGTTCGACGAATATTGTATCATACTATTTGGTCTAAATGGGCTCATGGACTAACAATGACGGTATGAATCCATCTGTTTGCTGAACCGAATACAGTCAGTGGCATGTGCTCATTATACCACTGAAGGGGATCGCCGGCCCTCCAATGCGCGTCGGGCCGAACAACGCCCCTTAACAGTGGTATAACGAGCACATACCACAGCCTGTCGCGATCTATTGCTTAAGTATTCACCTAGCCTGGGATCCAGAAAATGCTTCAAGCTCAGGTTTTATTTAATCTTTAATTTGAGCCTGTTCCCTCTACCACTCAGATTACCAGCTGGCCTGGGTCGGGTCAATCACCATGGTTATCTAGAAAAGGGCGGGTTTAATACGACAATGAACACTTTGTTTTGTGGTTAAGATCACTTCATAAACAAACAAGATGGCTGCCGCTGATGTGACATGTTCTCTTGCTCTCATGGCTGTAGGTCTATCCCGTTGTGCAGCTATTTGTTTGTGCATCTTGAAAAGTGGAAATGAACCCAAAGGCGTCAGACTAATGAGCATATGCACACACCCACTGAACTATGTACTAAACTACACCCACTAAACAGCTGTTCGTTGGTGCAAATCAAGCTGTAAAACGCAGCCTGGTAATATCTCTTAAGTGAACTCATTCTACCTTCATGTGCTGTCTCTTCTGCTTCAGCACAGACCAACAGCTAGACGCCACCGCCTATGGACAACAAATCAGTAATTAGGTCCCAGTTGGAAGAGGTTACATTGACACACACGATGAGCTGTTAGAGCCTGGGGAGGGCCATTTAGAGTGACTCACTGTCTCTTTGAAGGAGCTGTTCAGCCAACGGTTGTTGACCACATTTTGAATGGACACGGGCGGATTTTCAAGGTCCTCAAAGGAGTCCATGAGGATAAAGTCCAGGACTATGTCATAGAAATTCAAGTGCTTGATCTGGCGAAGAAATTAAACAATGAATTGATTATGAACAGTTTTCGTACGATTTAATACCGTACTGTTGTATGAAAGGACTCTCACCCCACGAGTGGCCAGCTCTACTTCTGTGTTCTCCCAATGCTCTGCGTGCTCCAAGAAGGAAATCATCTCCTCAAACACTTCCTCAAATCTCTTTGGGCTCTGAAAGACAAACAAATGCAGCCGTTTAGATACGACACAGTGCCCAGGTGGGATTCAGGATTCATAGCCACTAGCCTCTTCCAAGTGAGTGCATGTCCCACCTTCTGCGCTTTGACAATGATCGAAGACAGTATCTTCTTGCCTGTGTCCACTAGAAAGGTCCTTGTCGTCCTGTCGCTCAGAATAAGCTGGGGATGAAGGACAACACGTGAGGACACTCTGGTGGCGAAGGATCTGGTCCGATGTCAAAGTAAAAGCTCAGTGAGCGTGACGTACCTGGCAGGCCTGACGCACACAATGGAGTTTGGCCAAGAAGTCGGTGTCTCCCAGACACTCCAGAAGCTCCGTCCTGGGAAACGACAGCCGGACAACAGCTTTAGTACATAACTGAGGAGGCATTGCATCGACTCGCCTTAAAATAAAGAGGGTAAAATAAGATGTTTCAAAGTGCAGCGGTTTGGACATTGACAGTTCATTCTCCCGTGCGGCTTCTGCAACCAGTGTGGGGTCACGTTCAGACGGGTCAGTCGTCTGTGAGGGGCCCAACAGGAGCCGGCCTGTGCTACATCGCGCAGTGCTGTTGCGCGTGGTGGCGCGGGGGTCTCTCACCGCAGCACCCGACAGGAGACGCTGCCGTCCTCAGCCAGCTGCAGAGCCTCCAGGTAGAAGAGCTGGTGGCCCAGGGAGGAGGCACTCCTCTGCTCAGCCAGCTGGGACAGACAGACAGGCAGACAGACAGACGCCCCTGGTTAGGGTCAGGCCTGGAGCGAGTTCCAATAGTAGCCCGCCCCGGATCACCACCTGGGAGATCATTCAATTGGCTGCATACCAACAAAACTGTTTCACCGAGTCTACCACACCACTGCGGCATTACGTTAAGATAGGGGCTGGCTAGAAGTACAGACAATGTGCTTCTACGCAGAATTTTGAGACTAAATATTATTTGATAGTACTTTTGTATTGTTGGCTATGTTGTCTAACCACGGCCACTGTCAAAAGAATGCCAGGGAAACGCGTGACGCGTCCCACAATCAACAAAAAATGTATCTTAGGTTTTCCTTAGCATCCAGTAGCTTGGCTAATGGATTGCTGATCGATGTGAGACTATAGAACCGTTTCAGTGTGGGATGGATGCACTGGGTGGATTCAACACCGTCAGTATCCAACGCTAGGAAACGGGTCGGCTTTTTGTGGGGTGCTGCAGGGGGAATCATTCACGCTGCAGACATATCGCTCTATTAATAGGGACTCCTCTCCCTGCATCGACTGTGACCCAGTTAGACTCTGGTGTTGTTATTCCTCTTTCCATGGTGACCAACACAGCTTAGTGACTCAAAATTTAGTTTGATACAATGGCAACAACTGAACTAAATGGCAAATAAATACATATAGCACACATAGCTTAGCTTGCGACATTTCACATCACACACACGCACAATATATTTATTATAAAGTTGGATGATAATTGAGTTGTATTTCGTTAACCAGGTTAACAAAGAGGTGACCCCCTTCAGTGACTAAATGGACAGGGAGACCTGGGCTACTCAGACCCCCTCCCCTGCTGTGATCGACCGGTCTCAACCCGTAGCCGACGCGTGTCGCTGTCCTGAAACATGACACCTACTAGGTCTCAGCTGCCCTGGTGTGCCACCGGTACCCGGTCGGAGGGCTCATTTATTAGCTCCACGGTAGCAAGTCCTAATTTGTGGACTTTAAAGTCATGAAGGGGATCATATCTTAAATAAAGATGTGAAGAAGGAAGAAGATCGGCAGCACAGCAAACGACCGCCACCGACATACCGAGACAGAATGTGACGGGTTGAAAGGGGACGTATTATACCCCCAGGTGTGGGCGTGATTAGCCGTTAAGAGACGTTTTGAAATCTGCCTCTTCTGACATCACTAGTGGGCGTGTCCACCTAGATGTGTGACGAATAGATGAGCAACGTCTGCTACCGTCCACTGGGTAGGCTAATGGAACGGCTAACCACACTCACACCTGGTGGTATACCGTGGGACCTTTAAGAGGTGTGACCGCCCAGAGGGGCCACTGAGGACCCGTCCACCCGGGGCCGATTGTTCGGTGAGCCTTGTGCGTTTGGGCCGACCGTCCAGATGGATCCGGTCCCAGGGGGGGATGAGTTAAAAACGTCCCTATGCGTTTTCCTGTGGACGCCAAATACGCAAACGACGACGTCATCGCCCCCCCCCCCACCAAGACGGTAACGTTGGAGTCCCGTCTAAATTAGTTAGTTTGATTTGATTTATTTTTGTAGCTTTAAATACAGACCCTTGGTAAATGTAATTACTTAAAAAGTATTTACTGCCCAATCTAAAAGGTGAAGGTCCTCGTCTTCCTTCTTTTATTGGTGGAGAACCAGCGCCACCGAGTGGCCTTGAATATGTACTGCAGCGTTCCTACCGCTCGATGCATTTTCGCAATGAGCACTTCTTTAGGGAGACATTCCCGACCCGCTTCAGGGGGAAACGGAGGAGGGGGAAAGATCGGTTTTTGGCCCGTGTGGGCGGGGCCTGATACTCACTTCGGCCGCCGACACGAACGAGTCGTTGGAGGCGATGCTCGTGCTGTCCTTCAGCGCCACGTCCTCCAGGTTCAGGAGATACACGTCCTCAAGTCTCTCTGGACGGACACAACAACACTCGGCCTCCTTACGTGTTCCCTTCCCAACTTCGAATATGTGTGTGTGTGTGTGTGTGTGTGTGTGTGTGTGTGTGTGTGTGTGTGTGTGTGTGTGTGTGTGTGTGTGTGTGTGTGTGTGTGTGTGTACTGACCCAGGCTGCTGGTCTTGGAGTGGGGTTCAGACTCCCCCAGGGCCCCCTCAAACTCCTCCTGGAGGCGGTAGGCCCGCTGCAGCAAGCACTCCAGCTTCTGGATGAACTCAGAGCTGACCGCTTCCTGAACACACACACACACACACACACACACACACACACACACACACACACACACACACACACACACACACACACACACACACACACACACACACACACACACACACACACACACACACACACACACACACACACACACGTGTGTGAACCGTCTCCTCTGTGTGTTAAATGTGGATGTGTGTTGGATGTGTTGTGGTTTACTTCCACTGTCTCCTGTGTGTGTTGGATGTGTGTTGGGTGTGGATGTGTGCTGGATGTGGGTGTGTGCTGGATGTGGATGTGTGCTGGATGTGGATGTGGAGCCTCTCACCTCCACTGTGTCCTCGGTAGCGGGGGCAGCGGCCATGGCGGCGGCCGTCTGGATGGAGCCACAGCTCACCTCGTCCTCGGCCTGCCGGCTCCTGAAGGAGAGCGCCTGCTCCCAGCTCCTCAGTGCCTCCTCAAACAGCTCCATACCTGGGAGACACGCCGTGCAGAAGATCCATTTGACATTTTTTTTTCTTTTTACGTCTTAGTATTTAAGTCTTCATCACTCGGCGAATGTCACGCACCCAGGAGGGTACAGAGTGTGTCTCCACAACTACAAGGGCTGAACTGTGTAATATTGATCCCAGAAGAAATATCTTTTGTGCGAATCAACGTGGATGCTACTGGGTCAAACTGAATGAAGCTAGAACGATGGACGATCTTACATCCGGGTGAAACGTGTCTCGTGGTTTAATGACAACAATCTCTAGTGAATCTTCAACCGTCAGTTCTTTAGTGCTTAAGGTTTTCATTAACTTGCCTATAGTGCAACCTCCATTTGAGTGGCAAAATACTAGTCTCCCCTCAAAGGCCCATTAGTTAGGATTCTTCCTAGAGCCGTTCCTTACCCATGATGTAGAGGTTCTCCGGCGTGGTGACGGGGATGCTGACCACGTTGCAGAGGTCCTCTTGGGCCGGTCTGTCCCAGCAGATGGACTCATTGCCGCACGTGCAGCTACTGCCAGAGTCATGGGTTTTTACCTGGGAGTGAGACGGGCGCGCGGGCAGTTCAGGGGTTAACGTAACGTCACCCCAGTAGGATCATGTTGCCTTCAGTCGACATGGGGTAGATCTCACAGATCTCTTATCAGAAGGTAGTCGAAGGCGTGAGCCAGAGGGACATGGCTGGGGAACGCTAGCCAATAGGTCTGAGACTGAGTGGTATAGGACCAGGTCCTTCCTGGGGGTTTTGGGTGCAGACTAGCCTGGTCCTACCAGACTCTCGTACTTCATAGAGAGTCTGGACGTACTCAATTGACTAACGTTAGTTCACGTGAAGGCGGGTGTCTGTTGAAGATTAAAACTATTGGATCTGCCCAGTGCCACTCTGGATCTGCCATAACCAATCGCTAACGTTTTGGACGTGACGTATGTCATGCGCCGGGACCAGCAGGGAATCACGCTGCGCACAGGCTGTAAACAAACCAAACACCGTGCGTGAAGCTGTCCGTCGACGAGAGCTGACTTTAACGTCATCGTTCTCAGCCACTCCCTCTGTTCGCTGGTTGGACGCACGGTATTTTGACGGAGAAAACGCGTGAAGATAACGCAAACCCAGACGTGGCACCGAAGGGAAATGAAAATCGAGCGGAGGTACTTCGGCGGGCGGAGCCAGGCTAGGGGCCGAAGGCGCTCACCGAGACGAGGCTCTGCAGCGAGCCGGACAGTCTGCTGTGGAGCTCTCGGTGGAGAAGCCCACCGCACTTCTTGGAGCCGAGCGAGAGAGTGATCTGCTGACTGGTGGAGTCTGGAGAGGGGGAGGGACAGTGCACACAGTTATTAGTGGTTCCTTTAGAGTTGCTTTCATTTGTATTAGTGTATAGATCGATAGATAGTTAGTGACGTTAAAGGTCCCAGGACATGCAAGACACACAAGAAAATTAATATAACCTCGCCGCCCTTCTCAGTTGAACATCGGTCTTCCCTCACGCACTTTCAATACTGGGCTGAACGATTAATCTAATTCAAATCGAAATCGCGATGTAATAGAACGCGATATGCAAATCGCAAAGGCTGGATAAAAAAAATCACAAAAGAAAATGTTATTTTTTGTGGTTTTTTTCTCTATTTTTTTGGGGGGGGTTTACCGTTACTGACTGGAGATCAGTAAGATTTATTTTTCTTTTACAATTCCATAGTTAAATAAAGATATCGATTAATCTCAACACATCGGCCTGGCCTAAAGGAAAGAGCAGTTTACATGTTGACTGCTTCCAATGTTGTGTTGGTCATACTAAAGAATGATTTATTGCTTTAGTGAATAATACAGAACATAAGGAACATAATAAATTTAAAAAAATCGCACATTAAATCGCAATCGCAATATTGGTCAAAATAATCGCAATTCGATTATTTCCCCAAATCGTTCAGTCCTATTGCATAGGACTCTTATCATGGGTAACCCCCTGTTAATGTGATTAGATGCTTTAAACTAAAGCACTTATCTGAAGCCTGCTACTTATAGACTAGCACAGCCCTGTGAAAACGTCTCACTCACACGCTAACTAAGAGAGCTAAATCAATGGTAGCTAAGAGAGGACAAGGAAAGCTGCAGAGAATTCTCACTAATACAACCTAGTAATCGTAGTATTACAGTAATAAACTACAGACCGATTTGGGGGGGGAAAGAGTGTGACGAACTAAAGGAGACTCGACGTCTCCAACCTCCCTGCCCGTCCCCATTCCTAAAGCCGCGGTGCCGCTCTCAGAATGGAGGACGCAGCGTTGCAGAAGGCAGAGCGCGCCTGACGGGACGGAGCTCCTCACCTTGCTCGACCAGGAGGGGGGGAGGGAACTGGAAGCTCGCCTGCTCCCACTGCTGGGACTGGGACTTCTTGTGGCGCTTCCTTCGCTGGAAGTGGCGGGCGAGGAAGAGGAGGGAGGCGGCTCCTAGGGCTGTGGCGGCCACCAGCTTCTTGGTGCCGGTGCTCAGATGGACCTGCGACCGAGGTGAAAGCGTGAGGGGGTTTGTGTGCGCGTGTTGAATTAAACCCAAATACTCCACCAATAACACGGTCTGCAACATGTGACTTTACAATACGGCTGATACCGCTGTTAGGTGATGGAAAATGAACTATCACCGGTCAAAAAGCCTGTGCCATCCCAACTGTTCACTCATCTATAAACGTTAACCTCAACGACCAAACCGTGGTCCCGTTTCCCGGCCCCTGGGCTCCGCGGGCTGCCCTCCTTCCCCTCACCTGGGCCAGGGAGCTGTAGACGGAGAGGGGCAGGTCCACCATGCGAAGGGCCGCCCCCTGGACCGACAGCTGGGGTTCGGACAGTGTGTTGTGCGTCATTGTGCTGGTCGTGCCTCCATGACAACTACTGTCCCGCTAGCATCGTGCTCTGCGACGCACTCGAGCTGCGGATGAAGAAGGAATCACATGGTGAGGCTTTTAGCTCTGCGATGAGAGCAGCAGTGTGGAATACACAATGGAAGACCTTAAAGAAGTCGTCAGCATGGGCCAAAGGCAGGGCCGATATATATGTGTGTTGTTACTGACTAAAGAAGTACTAACAAGTAAAGACCATTGTCCCGAGTTTGTTTTGGACAGCAAGCCAAAAGCCTTCGGCGACGTTTACGACATTACAAATGATCAATAATTATGACAGAACAAGAAATGATT
Organism: Gadus chalcogrammus; assembly: GCF_026213295.1. NCBI lineage: Eukaryota > Metazoa > Chordata > Actinopteri > Gadiformes > Gadidae > Gadus > Gadus chalcogrammus. The sequence goes on from NC_079419.1 coordinate 1,334,216, forward strand.
AAAGTATATCATGGCCCTATTTCTAACCAGCTGCCATGAACAGCAGTCACTTGCCCAATGGCCGCTTGTTTACTCCATATAAGAATACAGACACAACTTAAAAGTAAAATATATATTGCGTTAAGTACCAACATAAGTGGTACCTAATCACATAACCATTGACATTCCAAAAAAACATTGCTATCAATGGAAATAATACAAGCAATGCAATGCCTAGTTTCAAATGAAAGAAAATCCACCAATAAATTAACATTATCGAATGCAATAGGTTGTTTACATATTGAACCCAACCAGTCCACCTAGACTAATGCGTCGCCGTAATAATGACCATCACAACGAATTATCTGATTATGGAGAGTATGATTAATTTAAACTTAATTTTTTTTTAACGAGAAATGTAAATGTACAATAATGAATCAAACATTAACGTTCGGCAACTTCAACCACTTTTGTAGAATTTTTCTTAAACATTCAGTATTGTTAATGGCCACAACAGAAGACAAGATTATGGAGATTAGTAGCACACACTGGACAGAAGCCATAAGAACCTTAGTAGCAGTTAGCTCACCGCAGGCTAAGCAATGGTCGCTAGCACGGACATTGGGCACGGCAGCCCAACAGAAAAGCACTGTCTAAATAATTGTGATAAATGGATATTGTGTTATTATGTCAATATGAATGCAGACGTTGTATAGATGTGAATTGTCAGGTCATTTTAAGACAACCACACACTTCGGATTCGGGAATACCCACCAGATTCCCACTCGTCTGAGCGCCGCGGTCAAATCAGCCCTCGCAAGAGAGCCAAACTGAAAGGGGATCAGTTGTGTTGTCATTACCTCTTTCAAAATAAAAGTACCCCAAATGGTGACAGATTATTATGCAGTGGTGTAAAGTGCACCACTGCATACAATATTCCGATATCAATAAAAAAATATTTGTTTTGAAGTTCTCATTTTACTTTGTCTTCACATTTTTAGTATCCATTTTCCATATTGATCATATAGTTTACTTTGAAAACCAATGTGTTTCAGTAACTGTGTTAATACAAAAAAAATGGGAAATATGTTCATTTTTGAGTGAAAATTACCCAAAGGAAATTTAATATACCTCAAAACTGTCACACAGTTCACATCAATTTGATTATTCCTTCATCCAAAGTTGTTTTTCCTTTCATCACTTAGTGGTTCAGAACTGCATTATTTCGCTCGCACTGCCATCTATTGGCTTAGACATGCAACAGCATAGTTATATATATAAGAAAAAAAAGGCCACAGAATATTGGAAAGGTCAAAATAAAAATCAGGGATAATATAATACGACATAATACTACATTTAACACAGTGTTGTCTATATCTCAGATGAAAAGGTTAAGTTATAAACCATTTATTTCTTCTTTAAGAGCTAGAGACTAGCCAAAATGAGTTGAATCCTTTCCTCAGCGATGAAATACTCATTGGCATTATGAGTTTAACGGAGGTTAAACTGTTACAAAAGGTCTGTGCTTTTCTGAAAATAAACCAGCACACCCTTCAAAAACATACAACGTGTTGGATTGATGGATAAATAGATAGATTTACCCCGCACCAGAATACATATAGGATCCCCACCAGATCACCCTAAAATACAGCAGAATGCAGATCACCCCTTTCGTTATATAGGTTACTTCATATACCCTACTGGCTTCATAGGGGCCCCAAAAGTCAGAACCTAGAATCGCCCCTGCTGTGAAGACATTCTGGAGTACGGCATTTATTTGGGGTGGATCATTGCGGCAAGCAAGATAGGATGTGCTGGGTTAGGTCAGGGGTCTCAAACTCAACTAACCTGGGGGCCGCTGGGCGTGTCTGGGTCAGGCTGGGCCCCATCAAGTATTCCACAAAAAAGGAGAACAACTCACCCATCTATAAGTTAATGATCGGGCTAAAATTAGATCACGTTGGCTATGTAATCGCTGACAACAGGGGACATTTTATAGCGGTTGGTGTGGAAACCGCCCGGCACATTTTAGCGTCCTTAGGCTTTGGTCGGGACTCAGGACACGCAACTCAAAATTGGGACTGTCCCGGCAAAACCAAGACATCTGTTCACCCTATCACAAGTGATAAAAAAGCGTGGCAAGCTACTCAGCAAAAATGTGCGTTTGAGTACAACGCGCGGTCCGCACTAACACTAAACTTTGATGTCAAGGGGCCACAAAATATCATCCCCCCGGGCCGCGAGTTTGAGACCCCTGGGTTAGGTTGTTAGTGGTTGTGAATATCCTAAATATATCCTAGCAATAAACTTATTTAAAAGACAGCAAATTAAAGAAAAACTCAAACCTAAATGACTACTGATTTTAAAGCATATGTTACAGTATATTATAAAAGACTCCTTTTTGATTTATAGTGATTTTTAAAAAATGATTCAATGTTAAAATAAAGAAAATACGAAGTAATAAATCTGCCGGCGAGCAGCACATGTACATTTTCTGTCACAGACCGGAAAGGGGCGGAGTCAATACGAGCGTCACCTGGAAGTCCAGCAGAGCGAACGGTAGACGTGAATGGTCGCTCTTTACAACATGCATCTTTAGGCTTGTCTTGGCACATTTGGACAATCATATCAACCCCGATCAAATTCAGCAATCGCTCACATATCTGCAGGTAAGGGATGCGGTGATAACCACGTTTTGCGGATGTAGTAGCAACAACTGCTGGTCGTTATATCGCAGAGTCACTAATCCATGCTATGCACGGTTATATCAAGCTAATACCTCACGTTATGGCTGATAACGCCAGCAATGGCTAACTGAAAGTAGCTCGTAGAGGTTGGGCAATTGTAGTGGGATAACCAAGTTTACCCCTTTGTTATTCCCAGCAGATACGTAGTCTTGTTTATATTGCCATGGCTAGATGGCCGATCACTGGAAACCGCTAGCCATGGGCTAACACAGGCAGCGGTCGACATTGACCAGGGCTAGTCCATGACGTCTCTCTGACAGCTCGTTACGGGTAGCAGTTACAACTCCAAAAGGCAATGTGTGTTCATCTTTATCACTCGTGTGAGTTGCACAGGCAGTATGAGTACTACCCAATGTGCTCGCTGTCGAATTCAATTGCTATTGGGTACCAACGTGACGATACATGTCAGTGTTTGGCTGGCATCCGCTAGCAACCGATGTTAGCCTAGTGACGAGGTACTGTGAACATGCGCTGTCGTCTCCTGCATTAGGTGTCCTTACAAGTTGAGCCTGGGTCTAGCACAATTGCCGAAGTATTACCGTAACCCTGCTTTGTTAAAGTATGTAAAGGAAAATGAGTCTGTTCTTCCCAAAGCTGTTCCTACAGTGCCATTGGGACACGAGAATAAATATATCCCTAGGCGTTGAGTGTCAAAGCTCAATAGAGTGAAGGAAGGTCTCCTTCAAGGAAATGATGTGTTATAGCCATTGACCTCTCTTGGTTAATGGGTTTGCTTGTCTTTAATGTTTAAGCCTCAGCCATATGTGTAGCATATCGGAACGACATATTTGGTTGAAACATAATTCAACACTTGTAGCTGAGTCAGACTGTTGTTGGTTAATTGTCTATAGCCCAAAGCCTTACTGTGTGTGTGTGTGTGTGTGTGTGTGTGTGTGTGTGTGTGTGTGTGTGTGTGTGTGTGGGGGGGGTCTTCATACTGATATGCCTTTTGTTTTGTTTTGCTTTATTTCTCAGTGCCTTGAGGATGAGATTACTCCAATAGCCGTGTTTATCTACAGCTCTGAAGTGCAATAGAGAGAGACGTAATGTACTATGTAACTAGTTGACAAGTGAGAGGATTGTGCAATAGATGCAGATGACCCAACAGGACAGGCAGGCTTATCGATTTCTGCAAGACTGGACTTGACCTGGCTGTAATGGAGCCTGTGCTGATCCCGCTGTCATTTTGTGTCCCAAGCTGATCTTGTTATCCCTCACGTTATCGCTCACGTAATCGCTCGTAGTAAAATGTTAGTACACTCAAGTCTTTCAATTGCTTTTCGGGAACTTATGAGGATTGCCAACAATCTACATCCAATAATGTGTTTCCTCTATAATGAAATGAATCCAGACGCTATACAGCCTATACAGCATTCGGCCTTCCCCTGAACCCGTCTTCAGCTAAGTCAGTGATGTTTGCTCTCAAGGAACAGTGGAGAGATGGGGTCAGGCTCAAGGCCTGCGTTGCCATGGCTGGGGGGCTTATGAAATTGTAAACAAGATCTGTTATAGTTACATGGTATAGACTAATCATCTTGTCATAAATGGCAAAAAACAAAAAGTTGTTCTCAGTCTATTAATTGAAAATGTTATGTCCATAGATAAAGTATGAAAAATAAAACAAATGTTATTGCGGACCATTTTTTCGTCTCAACAACGCTTTTCGTCACGTTTTAATGTTGCGATATTTCGTGGCACGAAATATTGTCACCTCCCTAATCTCTGCATTGCGTTGTGTCCCTGCGCTCGCCTCCAACAGCCAGCCCCTCGTCTCCTTAGCAGCACATCTGCTTTGGTCCCCCGGTGTGATGCTCACTGAAAACAGGGCCCACATGATGAGTCATGGCTCGACTCCCCAGGGATGGCTGCTGTGTCTCTTGCTGGTAGCCATAGCTCTACTGGCGCAATACTCGTCCTCCTCACACATCTATTGTCTCCTCTCATCTCTGTATCATAGCTTTTGTCTTTATGAGCTGGCGGGAGGCTTAGTTTAGGTACAGAACAGAGAGTCCTCCCCTCTGCTCCATTCACAGGAAGAACCTCGTGCGTGCAAGTCTGGTCTTTGGTTTCCCGCCCTGGGGGGCTTTGGTTCGAGGTACAGCGAGTCATCTTTTGAGGGTCATTAGATGATATTAAATAAAAGTTTAAAATAATCAACCTTGAGTGTGTACGGCAGTTGGTGTGTACTTTCTGTAGTATTTGTGGTGGTTACTTGTGTATATATATTCCCTGGTTAAGGGGTGCTGAATATTTGTTTAACCAAAATGCTTGGGAACATCTGATTTAAACGACAGATTTCCATCGCCAGCATTTATTTTTAGATTTCCCCCTTTGACAGCGATGAGAAATGGAATATTAGCCCCAAGTCATATTGTGTCTCAGCAAGTCTTTCCTGCTGACGTTGTGTTTTCTTTTTTTTTTTACAATGTCTTAACTATAGTGCAATGTTCTTCCGGGGACTGCAACACAGTGACACAGTTGTTTTGAAGTCTATCTCCCATCTCAGGCTTCAGCCTGTCGGATTTGAGTACAGGATGTAGTTCCTGTTGTTGACACCACATGTAAAAGGGGGTCACACTAGTCTGCTATGTTCTTCATTTTCCTCGTTGCAACACGTGTTGGCTGATAAAAATTCCAGTGAAGTCAAGTGCAAGCCATGGATTTCCGATATGCATGCCTGTGTAACTGTGCATTAAGGATAGCAAAGGGGATTGGTATTGCTGAAACTATCCATTAAAGTTTCTACACTTTATCATATATTTTTTACTTGGTTCTTTTATCATCTTTCTACATTTTCATTTGGGATTCAATTCAATGAAGATTATCACATGGTCGGTGCATCTCAAACTTTGCTCCCCGCGAGTTTGTACCAACAATTGAGCCATTTTTCTTCAGCCTCCCTCTGTGCCTCTTTGTCCTCCTCACCGACGCCCTCTGATCGTGTCTCTGGTGTTGTCTCCAGGGTGATCGGTGAGCCATGCCACCTGCACAGGGAGACTGCCCCCATCTGGAGTGCGTCGGGGAGATCACCAAGGAGGAACTCATTCAGAAGTCCCATGTGAGTCGCCTTTCTGTGGCTATACCTCATGGTTCCGCTTCTGTAGAACGCACACGCACGCACAAACAAACACACACTGTTTGCTGCTACTTGATGTCCATTCGGCCCATTGGAGCTTGTTGTACTTAAGGAATACGGAATTGTGGAATTTGATCCTTCCTTATCCTAATGTTTTATCTCTTTAGGGCCAGTGTCAAGACTGCAAAGTTGGTGGACCAAATCTCTGGGCGTGTCTGGAGGTAAGTCACACTATCTATTTTCGATTTATTATTTGTATTTTGTTGAGCTGAAAGACAAGTCATCAGTGTGGTCAAATATATATTCGGGTCCTCTGTTGGCTTCACACCACAGTGCTGTCGTTGGTTTTGTGAGCTAACAGTGTGGTGAAGTGTTCTCTAACAGCCCCTCTCTCTATCTGTGTGCCCTGGTGCTTCGTCTGCAGAACGGCTGTGTGTATGTCGGATGTGGGGAGTCGCACGCCGACCACAGCACCGTCCACTCCCAGGTAAGACCTCCCGGACTCAGACATGTTGTTGTTGTTGATAGGGCTGCTCGATTATGGAAAAAATCATAATCACGATTATTTTGGTCAGTATTGAAATCACGATCATTCAACCGATTTTTTTTGAGTTTGAAAACATAATGTATTTATTCAGCATGTCTCTCCCAGAAACACTTAGTAACTTTGAAATTTCGCCTTAAAAAAATACACAAAATGGTCCAAAAGAAAATGTTTAAATCTAAAATAATGTACCGATATGTATCCAGCTGTTCCAGCTGCACTCTCTATAAAACATTTAATAGAAAAATTTATAAATATCGAAAACTCGATTATATTAGGGAATATAACCGAAAATCAAGATCGAAATTCAATTAATCGCCCAGCCAAAGTTGTTGAAGTGCTGCTGTGGGGTGATAAGATGGGCCAAAGGCCACTTATCTACTGGCCGCAGAAGAACTCAACTGTTCGTCGTAGTAGTGTTTTGTCTATAGCATGAGATGTTCCACATACGATTTAAAACAAGGGAATATTCTCGTGAGTTCAGAAGAGGGACTCTTAGCCTCCAGCATTATATCCATCATTTTAGGACTCTGCTCTGCCATTAGAGAGATACTAGTGGTTCAGGCAACACACACACACACACACACACACACACACACACACACACACACACACACACACACACACACACACACACACACACACACACACACACACACACACACACACACACACACACACACACGTTTAGTTTGAGCAGTTCAAATGTTGGATTTGGGGTTTCTTGGCAGAATTGGCCGGCCTTGGATCATCCATAATGAATTCTGTCTCCCCAGGGAGCTCCTCCAGGAGGACGTGCTAGCACATTGACACAGTATTCCACACCCTCCTCCTCATTCTCTGCTCTCTAACACATGGCTCGGAGCCTGCTTTCTTCACAGAGCAGCCTGGCCATCTTTCCCTCCTCTGGGTTACACCTTTAAAAATGTTGTGCAACTCGTTTCACAAAAAGTCGACGTTGCGTTTCTCTACCGCAGCCCAGTGCCGGTGTGTGCTGCACAGCTCTGTGCGTGTGTTGTGGTGCTCGTTCTGGCTTTCTTCTCCACACACGGGGGGTGTGAGGCCTATGCGGCCTCGAGTTGGAAATGTTGTGACTTCTTTTGAACTGCCAAGTTGCTGCTGGTGCAATGGATCACCCCCCTCGGTTCAGAACGAACGTGATCCGCGGGTCGGCTGCAAAAAAACAAAACAAAATCTTAAAAAGAAGAGGAATAAAGCCTCATTGATGAGTGATCCCAGCCGTATCTGCCCAGTTAACCTGCTGCTGTGCGAGAGCCCATGTCCTTACAGCAACACAAGTTACGAGCTCCAAAATGACTCGTAATATCCTTGGCTGATATTCAAGAGCTTCTTAGTGCTGTTCATTGAGTCCTCCAATCAGGAGCAGTCTGTGAGCACAGGGTGAAAACACGCAATCTGTCTCATCTTCTAAAAGACGCGAAGCCAGATTTACTTTTGTGCAGCATTTAATTACTGACTCTCTGGACTACTGTAATGATGAAGAACCTTGGGCTTAGCTCAGACGGTGATACCCTTGTTAGTCTAATGGAGCATTTAATCTCTCCTCTTGTGAGGGTAGGTCACTGCCTGAGAGCAACGCTACACTGTTCAGTCGCATTCGGAGTGGCCTGTGATTAGTCATCTGCAAACGCTGAGCATTGCGTTTTGTACATCCCCACGCTTGAAGAGACAACCACAAAGCATGAGGCAGCGGCTTTCATCATTTATGTTGCATTTGTTGTCAGGCATTTATGCTCAAACAGACTTGGGCTCCGTTTCTTACAGGTTGCGGTTAGGCAAAACCCAAAGAGGGAAGAAGATAACATTAGCTGCAGCTTACAGCTCATTCATTAATGATTGAAACAAGGAGATGGGGTGAGGGGGGGTGAGGGGGGGGGGGGGGGGGGGGGGGGCCTCATCTCGGCCTGGCAGAGCGAGTTGCCAACAATGCAGACCCTGTTGAATAATGCATGTCATGCTGCTTCCACAATCTTCCACTGCTCCCGTTCTGGCCTGCCCGTCCGTCCATCTGTGGGTCAGTGTGTCTGTCTGTCTGTCTGGACCCCCGGTGGGACAGCAGAAAGACCAGGTTCAGCACTTGTGCTACCCCCACCCCCCCACCTGTCTCCTTTTGTCCTTTGAGGCACCAGAGTCTGAACCCGGGTGACACGCTGTCGGGTTGCGGTCAATCGATGCATTGGCAGGTTATTTGACTAGAGGAAAACCACTATGCTTTGAATAGGCATTAATGGGCTCCACACATGCAAATGTGGCTAGATAGGCCGTCAAGCCAAAGGTGGATTTAAGGCACATTTTAAATAATAAACATAAAAGCTCTGATGCTTTTATTCATATCAACTGGAGTGCAGAAGACGTGTAATTGAGGAGCAGGTATGGGATTTGGCATCTTGCTTGTGGAGGCTTAAAGGTAGGATTAGGACATTTGGGCTGAAACCAGAACTTTTTGGCGGGGAGTCAAACCCAGTGATTACTGTCGACTGCCGCGCCACCGAAAATCCCATCCCGATTCCTAAAGGCGTTTCTCTTTCATCTCCCCTAACGACCCCCTCTAAACCGACTAAAGTGAGCCGCATGGATGTCACTGAAACACATTTCCATGAAATCAGATCCCACGGTGTTGGTTGGTCCTAAGCAGCACGTTGCTAAAGCGTTTGTCCGGTGTGCAGGAGACGCGCCACAACCTGACGGTGAACCTGACCACGCTGCGAGTGTGGTGCTACGCCTGCAGCAAGGAGGTGTTCCTGGAGCGCAAGCTGGGCCCCGGGTCCCCCCTGGCCGACGGCAGGACCCTCCCGTCCCCCCAGGGCGCCACTCCGGTGAGGAACACGCCTCCACGCTGCACATCAATACCTCTGTCCTAGGGGAGGTTTCTCCGTGGCTGCCAAGGAGGGCTTAAATGCTTGAGCTAAGATAAGATAAGAGATAGTCACTGATGTTTTGTTTCTTTCAGAGCTTAGTTCTGAAAGAATTTCAGCGTCCAGTGTTGAAAATTGATAAGATGAATGGAAATAATAAAAAACGCATCAAGGTAATATCTATAATTGAAAATCCACTATAGCCTTTTTAATCAAGCGTAAACACGGGCTGCGGATCGTTATTTTGATGAGCCAACTGTGCTGGCTCATTGCACAGTGCGGGGCAACGCCGTGCACAGTTCTTACTCTGAGCGTCGGATTCCTCGTCATCCATCAGTATTTATGAGAGGTTGTTTTTCTGTTGTGTGTTTTGTCGTAGTGCGGTTATATAACTCTTATAACGCTGTGGAAACGGCCATAATTATTTCTGTTGGTTGTTAACAGCAGTCTGTCCCTAAGTCAGTGTCGGATAAAGATAACATTTACACTTGCATTACACAGCATGTGGATATTACCATATCTACGTCCACATCTTCTGACCGGTGTGTGTGTGTGTGTGTGTGTGTGTGTGTGTGTGTGTGTGTGTGTGTGTGTGTGTGTGTGTGTGTGTGTGTGTGTGTGTGTGTGTGTGTGTGTGTGTGTGTGTGTGTGTGTGTGTGTGTGTGTGTGCAGGAGAATGGCGGTCGGGCCCCTGGAAGCCCCGCCTCCCTGCGGCTGCCCTCCCCTAACGGCGCTGGCGACGACCTGGACATGGAGACGGAGGAGGACGACGAGCAACGGACCAGAGGTGAGGGCTGCAGCGGACCCCCGCGCTGGTGAACACTGATTAGTGACACTGTCATGGTCGCCGCCACACGAGTACAGTTTGACCGCACATCAACTCGGGCTGGGCCATTCATCGATATTCTGATCGCCATTTCGATTTTAGCGTCAAACGATCACAAAAGTAACATAATCGAGTTTTTGATTTTTTTTTATTATTTTCTTTTCATTACATTTTTTATAGAAAGAACAGCCGGTTACATATCCGTATTTTTTAGATTTTAACATTTTCATTTTCTTTTTGAAGAATTTTCTGTATTTTTTTAAGGTGAATAATTCAAAGTTCTCAGTTACAAAGTTTTTTTTGGGAGAGACATGCTGAATAAGTACATCATGTTTTCAAACTCCAAAAAATAATCGTTTGAATAATCATGATTTCAATATTGACCAAAATAATCGTGATTATGATATCTTTCCATAATCGAGCAGCCCTAACATCAACTTGCTTTTTGTGAGAAGTCGTAGAGAGTTTGTTGTTCTCCATCTGGGTGCTGTGTTTCAGTTGTAGCATTAGTGATTTAAAGTTCAAGAAAAGGTGAGGCTTTAGGAAAGATGGTGGACTGCTCCTACAGTACAATAATGAAGATTTGTTTTCATATTGCACTTTAGGGTTTTTCCATTATGCTTTCATTCGGTGGAGTGAGTTGAGTCATGGCTGCAAAAGGACCATGCAGCCCTTGTGTGCATCCATCTAGCGTTTGGATTTAAGAGGATTGACTTTTCTTTTTCTTCCTCGCTCCTTTTTTTAGGTTTGACCGGGTTGAAGAACATTGGCAACACCTGCTACATGAACGCAGCGCTGCAAGCCCTGTCCAACTGGTGAGACCGCTTGATAAGTTCTCTTATTATGATTGCTATTTTCCCTCCATATAACTCTTGCCTCTCTTCAACCCTTGAATCTACTACCACACTATTTCAATCATGGATTCTGGATTCCCTTTTGAATTTCTTATTAGTTCAGCCTGCGTTGTAGCGCTTTCTGCTTTACCACTGGGGAAAAATGGCCGCCGTCGGGTTCACTTCAAATGTTGCCCCACTGGGGGTATCCGCAGTGCAGCATTGGAGCTGGGCTGTGTTGGTCCGTTTAAATGTGTCTCCCTGTAGGATCTTCAGTTACAAATGAACCAGCCAACTCTTTCTTCCTGGGCCGTCTGTTTCATCTCCTTCACGGCCAGGCCTCTCCCAGCCAGCACGTTTTTGATCGTGCATTTATTTTATTTGTTCTTGCCGGGAGGGACCCAGGGCATCCACTGAACATATGTGCAGGGACCTGTTGAGCATCGGTAAAAGGTTTCTAAAGGCAGGTGTGTATTGCACAGCCTGAATAGAAGATTAAAACGGGAACGGGATCTGTGCCAGAATTGGCTCTTATGAAATTCAAAACAGACTAAAAATAGGATACCGTGGAAACAAAGTCACAAGAGACCATTTTTCCGGAGCTTCTGCATTCTGATGTCTGCGGTTGGTGTGTGTGTGTGTGTGTGTGTGTGTGTGTGTGTGTGTGTGTGTGTGTGTGTGTGTGTGTGTGTGTGTGTGTGTGTGTGTGTGTGTGTGTGTGTGTGTGTGTGTGTGTGTGTGTGTGTGTGTGTGTGTGTGTGTGTGTGTGCGCGCGCGCGCTCTCGGTGCCCAGTTTTGTCCCATTCGACAGCTTGTGAGGCTCTGCGATTTGTATTCCATTTAGATCCTTCTTTTACCTGATTCCTTTTCGTTAACGACGACTCACGCAGTGGAACACAATCTGAAACTCAGTATTCCTGATCTCATTCGTGCAACGGGATGGCAATTTTGCTTTGTCGTAAAATAAAAATTAATGAATATTCGCTGGATTAAGGTGACGTGCCTCTGTCATGGACATGAACCCTGCAGCGTTTTCTGAGAACAGAAACCTGTAACTAACGAATGCTTCGTGGCCACATATGAACCCTTTCTCTTGATCTTCTGTTTGCCACAGTCCGCCGTTGACACAGTTCTTCCTTGAATGTGGTGGCCTAGTGAGGACTGACAAGAAGCCTGCGCTGTGCAAAAGCTACCAGAAACTAGTGTCAGACCTCTGGCACAAGAACAGGTCAGTCCCTATCTCTATCTCTCTCTCTCTCGCACTTGCTCTCTCATATTGCATCGATATCTTTCACTCTTGACAAGTGGATAAACAAAGGGCTTGTGCAGCGCTGACATGATGTTGCCTTTATCAGCTTCTCGTAATCTGGCCCTTCTGTAGTCTTCTATTTTGGCACGGAGACGCTCTGTGTGAAACGCTTGGCTGCGCCATCTGTGCTCAGAGTTTTGCCGTTGCTGTGTTGCAGGCCTTCCTATGTGGTCCCGACCAATCTGTTCCAAGGGATCAAGTCCATCAACCCCATGTTCAGAGGGTACTCCCAGCAGGTGGGTGCAGTACAGGCACAAAGGAAAGGGCAAGGTGGCCATCACTTGTGTGGCTCGTAGCGTGGGGTCTGTTTGATATGCAGAGGTTTGACCAGGTTTCTCTCCAGTTGCCAGTGATGTTAGGCATTGGCACTTTCAATACTTCTGTCTGCTCTATTTGTATTGCATGTACAATGTTTATTGCTAGTATGAGAAGGAGAAGCCAGCCGGTATGCACTTTGTTATCTTTTATCCATGTATCGAACTATTCTTTAGTTTAAGATTGAGTCAGTCCCGATAAGAGGATTCGTCTGAAAGATAATTACTTGTGCAACTGCAAAGCCACTGAGGCACGCACGCACGCACGAATGCACATACACACACGAAAGCAAAACAATTCAAAAGCTGTATTATGAAAGCCTTGACAGTACTCCTGGTTTGGCCCGGTTCCATTTCGCTAAGCACAGTCTGTTAACTCGTCATGCCTTGTCAGATTGAACTGCTGCAAAGATTTGTGTGAAAGACGAATACACTCGAGGTTCTGGAAGAGAATTGACTCTCTCAAGCTTGGAAGACCTGCTTTCATTATGTAAAACTATCCTGATGTTGCATTCTACAGTCGTTCGCCGGGACTCTTTTGCTTTTGGAGATGATTGCTTTGTGAAAGATGAGCCAAATCGTTTTCTTTACTTTTCCGAGCAATTTGAAACCACAGATGAGTTTTTAAGCGGCCGTGGGTCTGTTTCCCCTCGCGTGCGTCCAGGACTCGCAGGAGTTCCTGCGCTGCCTGATGGACCAGCTCCACGAGGAGCTGAAGGAGACCCAGACGGAGCCCAGCGATGACCAATCCAACGGCGTCGCCGGGGACGACGGCCCCGAGGACGACAACCGCAGCCAATCGGAGAACGACTTCCAGTCGTGCGAGTCCTGCGGCAGCAGCGAACGCGCCGACTGCGAGGCGCAGGGCGGCGGCGGCGGCGTGGTGGGCGTGTCCACGGCGGACCGGCCGGCGGCGGACGACAACGCCAACGAGGCGGAGATGCTGGTCCCCGAGCGGGACGAGGTCACGGCCAACCGCTCGTGGCAGAAGGAGAAGAACATGATCAACGACGCGTACCGCTCCGGGGTCAGCGGGGGCGGGGACATGGGCGCCGACCTGGACAAGGACATCGACACCGCCGCCGCCGCCACCACCAACGAGAACACGTCCTTCATCTGCAGCCAGGGGGCGCTCAAGGTCCAAGGCAACAACACAGGTGAGCTAGCGGTCCGATGGGTTGCGTGCTTCACCGTTGGCCGAGCCGTTTTGGAGGTCTTCATACGCGGGTTGGTCTTGATCTTGAAGCTCAAGTACGACCCGTTCGCTCCTCCCTGCTGCAGAGTCATTCCAGGACATCCAGGTGTCCAGCACCACCCGGCCACAGTCTCCCGTCCCCATGGAAGGACACCATCCCAAACTCTCCAGCAGCCCGCCGAAAGCCTCCTCCGTCTGGCCCAACCTCAACTCTGCACACAAAAAAGGTACCAGGCGGCAGTTAAACTATGCAAAGTGGGCCGTGAGAGCCTTCAGAATCATTTCCTGAAGAAGTTAAAGAGTAACCATGTTTTATAAATCGAACAAAGGGGATAGCGCCATCTCTGGTGAACCAGGGAATATTGCATGGAATTTCTGATTGGCGCCAATTGGTTGCGAGGCATAGCAAATCCCTGACCATTTACTTGACTTGGCAGTCAATTCAACCAATGCCACAGTAATATAGTTATGGAAGTCATGTTTGATTGCGCACTTCAAAGATATGGGTGATTTTATCATTTTTATATTCCATCTAACTAAAATCAAGGTACTCTCTGTGTGTCTGTCTTTTGACTATCTCGACGACCGTTCAGCCGGAAGACTTCACACTTAGTGGGTGTTTGGCAGAGGAGCGAAGGAAGTGCAGTTGAGTGTTGAGTGTGAAGTTGTGTGGATGAGCGCTCTGGTATGAAAGCTGTCATACCAGAGGTCAAGCAAGGGGCCAGTTTCATACGTTTTTGGAACGGGCACTGCGGGCACTAGTGTAGTTAAGATTTATTTTTCAAGAAAAGTACACCCCCATTAACATTAAAATGTGCACTTCAATGTAAATGTGTCAGTGAGCCACGCGGCTAATTTACACATGTAGGTCAACAACAAAACAATTACACTCAAATAAAATAAAAACATCCAGTAAAGACGGCTACGGAGCCGTTCCAACGACTGTCCCTGAATGTCTGTCGCCGTTGCCTTCCCACCAGCGGTGACCTCCTTCAACCCCCCGAAGAACAAGCGCCAGAAGAAGTATCGCAGCGTGGTGACGGACATCTTCGACGGCACCATCGTCAGCGCGGTGCAGTGCCTCACCTGCGACCGGGTAAGAGCTGGCCTCACCTGCGACCGGGTAAGAGCTGGCCTCACCTGCGACCGGGTAAGAGCTGGCCTCACCTGCGACCGGGTAAGAGCTGGCCTCACCTGCGACCGGGTAAGAGCTGGCCTCACCTGCGACCGGGTAAGAGCTGGCCTCACCTGCGACCGGGTAAGAGCTGGCCTCACCTGCGACCGGGTAAGAGCTGGCCTCACCTGCGACCGGGTAAGAGCTGGCCTCACCTGCGACCGGGTAAGAGCTGGCCTCACCTGCGACCGGGTAAGAGCTGGCCTCACCTGCGACCGGGTAAGAGCTTGGCGTCGCAACGTGACCTCCAGAAGAGGACGCCTCTGGTCACGCCCGGGCATAGCCTCCGGTCATAATAGATGGACGCCTACATGGCCGGGTGGGCGGGGGAACTCGACGTGTAGCCGTAATGGGTCCAGGCAATGTACATGTATTATTGACCACGGTAACGCAGGGAATTCTGCACGGCACCGATTGGATTTGAGTGGAATGAATATATGAATAAATTAGATCAAATTGAATAATTCTAGTTAGATTATTTTATATAGTCATTTGAAGGAAATGCATTACATTTTCATTACATGAAAATACTAAGATGTACATATTGTAGTATTAGTAATAATATGCATAATAATATTAAATACTTTTATATTGACATTGAAAACTACACGGTTATCAATTGAAGGGAACATGGCTCTGTGTTAATGGAAACAGGACATCATGGCTGATCTTGTTCTCCTCACTCCTCGTCCCTCTGCACGCACGGCAGGTGTCTGTGACCCTGGAGAACTTCCAGGACATCTCCCTGCCCATCCCGGGGAAGGAGGACCTGGCCAAGCTGCACTCGTCCACCCACCAGACGTCTCTGGTCAAGGCGGGCTCCTGTGGGGAGGCCTACGCGCCCCAAGGCTGGATCTCCTTCGTCATGGAATACATCAAGAGGTACCTGCCTCCACTGGGGCACTTGGTGCTGTTGTTGTTGTTGTTGTAATTGTCGTCGTCGTCGTTGTTATCGTCGTCGTTGTTTTTGTCGTCGTCGTTGTTGTTGTTGTTGTTGTTGTTGTCGTTGTTCTTGCTGCTGTTGTTGTTGACGTCACCCATCATTGCGAGCTGCTGAACACGGGTGCAGCTCATCGTGCTCAGTGGGGGCTCGTTAATTATTAAGTACCCGATGGAAATGTGTGTACGCTGAGGGTATGGTACACTTTAAAATGATGTGGAATGATTCAAAGCCAAGTAGTACCCCAGTAACACATGGGTCATGGCACGGGAACAATGTGACAACCTTTCTTTCTACAATTAAATATGTTGTCGGTGCATTTTGCTGAATGGGTGAATAGTAAAAGTGTTTAATTAAGCTTACGGTTCAGAATGTCCATTCTAATTCCATGTTGTCTGTAATTAAATGCATATCATAATGCATATACCCACCCATGAGTTACCTTCTTACCCTACTTTGACACCACTTTCTGAAAGAGTCCATTACCTGCCCTTCGTCTGCCTAAACGGAGCTTAAAGAGATTAAACATAATGTCAGAGTAGTGAGATGAAGGCCCGGGCTAGCCTGCTTATTCACTCCCAAAGAAAGCACTTAGAATTCCACTGTGTCTTGACCAGGAAACTTCCACTTTTTCTTATTGGAACCAATTTACCAATTATTCAGCTCTGGAGGGTTGAGTTCTCAGTACTTATTGGCTTTTTATTCTGTTCTAGCTGGTTCTGGGGTCCAGTAGTCACGCTACAGGATTGTCTCGCAGCCTTCTTTGCCAGGGATGAACTAAAAGGTAAGAAAGCAGAGGTTTGTGTTAATGAATACCGTCGTAGATGATGGGTTCTAGTTGTTTGACAGCGGGAGAACCATATGGCTGCCGCTGCCCGTCCCAGACAGCCGGTGGTCGTAGCAGCTTAGTTTTCCTTCCTCTTGTTCCTCCGGGGATTAATAAAGTGTCACCTTATATTAGACACTTGACTCTTTGTTTCTGTGTATTTTAGGGGACAACATGTACAGCTGTGAAAAGTGCAAGAAGTGAGTGTTTTTCCAGCACAAATTAAACGATCACGGTTGAAAAACAATGAAACTGAATCTCGAACACCCACTCTTAACATTTCTCTGAACCCGTTTCCTTTTTCTTGTCCTTATTTAGGTTACGAAACGGAGTCAAATTCTGCAAAGTACAGAGTTTGCCCGAGGTATGCAAAGCCTCTAGAGTCATTCTTTTTTTTTTAATGTTTTGTTGCTGCAACAAAAAGCCCACACCGGGTCATTTCACTGTTTCACATCGTTTCACCGTTCTCCTCGACGCCTCCCTCCTCTCGCGATCGGCTCCTGCCGCCACAGATCCTGTGCATCCACCTGAAGCGCTTCCGGCACGAGCTGATGTTCTCCACCAAGATCGGCACCCACGTGTCCTTCCCCCTGGACGGCCTGGACCTGCAGCCCTTCCTGGGCAAGGACAGCGCCGCGCAGACCACCTCGTACGACCTGCTGTCCGTCATCTGTCACCACGGCACCGCCAGCAGTGAGTCGGCACGGCGACACACACACACGCACACGCACACGACGGGAGGCGGTCAGTGGCCCGGCCCCTCCCGTAATCGGAGCGTTTGTCCGTGTGACCCGCGTCAGTGCAGGGGGTCGTTCCTGACCTCCTCTTCCCCTTGTCCCAGGCGGCCACTACATCGCGTACTGCCGGAACGACCTCAACAACCTGTGGTACGAGTTTGACGACCAGAGCGTGACGGAGGTCTCCGAGTCCTGCGTGCAGAACGCCGAGGCCTACGTGCTCTTCTACAAGTGAGCGTTGTTCCGGCCGACCCCAGCTGTCGGCTCTGCCGCAGACGGAGAGTGATTGTGCATTAGCGGGCCCCTGCTGTTCACAACCGACCTCATGAATCGGATTGAACTCGGCTGCCATTTCTCCGTGCTACGCTCTGAACGGTCTTTACGTGCACGGTGCCGCGGACGCCTCACTGTGTGTGTGTGTGTGTGTGTGTGTGTGTGTGTGTGTGTGTGTGTGTGTGCGTCCTGCCACTGACGCCTCATTGTGTGTGTGCGTGTGCCCGTCCTGACGCCTCATTGTGTGTGCGTGCGCCCCCTTCCTGACGCCTCATAGTGTGTGTGCGCCCGCCCGTCCTGACGCTTCATTGTGTGCGTGCGCCCGTCCTGACGCCTCATTGTGTGTGTGCGCCCGTCCTGACGCCTCATTGTGTGCGTGCGCCCGTCCTGACGCCTCATTGTGTGTGTGTGCGTGCGCCCGTCCTGACGCCTCACTGTGTGTGTGCGTCCTGTCCCGCGGCAGGAAGAGCAGCGAGGAGGCTGTGAAGGAGCGGCGCCGGGTGACGGCGCTGATGAACATGATGGAGCCCAGCCTGATGCAGTTCTACGTGTCCCGCCAGTGGCTCAACAAGTTCAGGACCTTCGCCGAGCCCGGGCCCATCTCCAACACTGACTTCCTCTGCTCGCACGGGGGTGATTACAGCAGACCTCAAGATGCCCTTCCCAAAAAGCCATTTGTCATGTCACCCCCCCCCCCCCTCAACGTATCTCCCCTATCTCTATCCCTCTTCCCCAACAATCATGTCCTCCCCCCAAAATGCCAGTGCTGCCAAGCAACCCCATACCACCCCCCTCCAGCCACCCCCCTCCAGCCACCAGCCACCCCCCCCTCCCTCCCCCCCCCCTCCCTCTCCCCCCACCCGGCTTTGTCTTTGATCCTTGCAAAGGATTTGAAAGTTGAAGGAAGGCTGTGCCCTATTCCCAGTAGTACTGGGCGGGCTTCAAAGGCTTTTCTTTAATTCCCTTCCCTCTGAACGACTCTTTAAACTGCTGGATGGCGGGAAGAGAGGAGATGCTGAGATGATGCTATTTATTTTTTACTATATATTTCTATTATTTTATATATATATTTATTATTTCATTATTATTTATTTATTTTAACGGAACTTGGCATGGGAAAGCAAATTGGAATGGTCTCCATCTCTGTGGCAGCCCCAGCAGGCGTTAACACGGTCTGGGAGACGACTCAACGTCTAAGTGTTCACACCGGCTCCGATTGGACGTCTGAGCTTGGCTTTTAACGAATCTCCATCGAGGGCCTCGAGCTCCTCGAGCTCATAGCGGCGTTCAGATCCGGATCCCGGTGGTTCACGTTTCGTGTGTGTGTGCATGCGTACTCCTGGCTGGAGGATTCATCTTTTTTTCTATTTTCTTTTTGCGTCCTCCAGGGGTGCCCCCCAACAAGGCCACGTGCATCGACGACCTGGTGGTGATGCTGCCGCAGAACGTGTGGGACCACCTGTACAGCAGGTAGCCCGCCAGTGCACACGTAGAGAGTAGGGATCCTCCGGTATCGAGGTTTATTCTTCATCAGCCTTTACCGATGACCGATACCGATTGTTGTCTTGAGCCGATGTTTGGAGCTGATGCTGCAGCGGGTAATGAGACCGCTGCCCCCCCCCCCCCCCCCCCCAGGTACGGAGGAGGGCCTGCCGTCAACCACCTGTACGTCTGCCACACCTGCCAGACGGAGATCGAGAGGCTCGAGAAGCGCCGCAGGACGGAGCGGGACATGTTTGTGCGGGTACGTCCGGCGGGAATTCAAATCGCAAAGCGAATTCAAATCGCAATCGCAACGTCATAGAACGCGACTGGCAAAATCGCAAAGGGTGTGATTTGTTACCGTTACTGACTGGAGATCGCTAAGGTTTATTTTTCTTTTACAATTCCATAGTTAAATAAAGATGTTGTGATATCAATTCACCTCAACACATCGGCCTGGCCTAAAGGAAAGAGCAGTTTACATGTTGACTGCTTCCAGTGTTGTGTTGGTCATACTAAAGAAGGATTTATTGCTTTTTTTTTTTGTGGATAAATCAGAACATAAGGAACTTAATAAGGTAACACTTTATTATAAGGTGCCATAATGAATAGCAAACTAGTCATTACCGAACCCTTTGTTAATATCTGTTAATGACTAACGTGACTTCAGCTCCTCGCCGGGGGGGGGGCCGAGGGGAGAGGTGTGCGTTCCATGAGAGGTTCGTCATTAATGCAGGGAGACGGACTCTGTCCACCAGATGCCCTCCGAACATGAGGGAGGAGGGGGGAGGGAGGGAGAGAGAGAGAGGGAGGGAGGGAGGGGGGGGAGTGAGGGGGAGAGGAGGAGAGGGAGGGGGGAGAGAAAGGGAGGGAGGGGGGGGGGGAGAGAAAGGGAGGGAGGGGGAGGGAGGGGGAGAGAGGGAGGCATGATTGTTTGAAAAGGAGCGCCTTGAATTGGAACTCAAAGTGCATATAATCAATAAGAGCCCCCATATGCCGTCCTCCTCTCAATCCTTTTTGCCCTCACACTTCATGTCCCTCCCTTGTTTTTCATTCTCTCCCCCCCACTCCCCTCCTCCTCCCCCCCCTCCTCCCCCGTCCTCCTGCTGTCGCTCTCTCCAGCTGAACAAGGCCTTCCAGGAGGAGGAGTCTCCGGTGGTCATATACTGCATCAGCATGCAGTGGTTCCGAGAGTGGGAGGGCTTTGTCAAAGGAAAGGACAATGGTAAGTGGACCGGGGGCATGGCAAGCTCCGCCCCTTCTTTACCCTGATTGGTTGTCCATTGTTTTTTTGATATCCTTTTGAAAGTAGATGTCATATATATACTCGGACACTTCCTACTTATCTTGTTAACCATCTACTGTGTAGCTCTATTCCATGCATGAGGATACATTTGGATAAAAAAAATTCATGTTGCATTCATAATCTAATTAGTTACCAAATTGCAAATTCTACCCAATCCCATGAAAGAAAATCCAACGAGCTCATGTGAATTAATCTTCAAAGAGCATGCTTAATTCACCCATGTCAGGTTTGTATGCTTGCATGTTCCCAAAATCGCGTATTCTCTCGCCATGAATATTAATCTTTGAGAGCTTTTATCAAGTATTCTCCTTTGGTCCTTCAGTTGTTTACCATTGATCAAGATAGTGGAGCTGCAATCACTGACACTGATGGCAAATGTGTTTTTGTCGTCTTTATTCTTCTGAAGATCCACCAGGGCAAATCGACAACTCCAAGATTGCAATGAACAAGAATGGCCATCTGACGCTTAAACAAGGTACGGTTTGAGTTATTGTTTTCCTAACCCATAATGTGGACTCAATCTGAACTCGTACTACAGTATGTTTGAAAAATAATTGTGATTCTTGGTCTTTGATGAATGCTTTGTAAGTGAAAGCTCCAACGAT
Organism: Gadus chalcogrammus; assembly: GCF_026213295.1. Lineage (NCBI taxonomy): Eukaryota > Metazoa > Chordata > Actinopteri > Gadiformes > Gadidae > Gadus > Gadus chalcogrammus. The sequence continues at coordinate 1,355,258 of NC_079419.1, forward strand.
GTGCTTTTGTATTGTATTCTTGTATTAACCTGTCTGGTGCCGGTCCCTTTTTTTTAGTCATGGGATAATCAAAGCTGGGCTGGTGCCTCGGGGGTTTGTGTAAGCCCGTGTTTTAATCCTACTCACCCCTTCAGGAGCGGACTCGGGGCAGATCTCGGAGGAGACGTGGAACTTCCTCCACTCCATCCACGGCGGCGGTCCCCTGGTGACGGTCCGGCCCAGCGTCAGCCACCAGGAGCCGGAGTCGTCCCAGTCCGAGGAGAAGATAGAGTGGGAGACGCGCTCCGTGTGACCGATCCACCCCGGGGACACCTCCCCACTCAGAGAGAACCCACACTCACCAACTAACAATTAAACCACCTTTTTGTTTTGCACTTGACTTTTAATTTGAAAAGCATTGGAGGGAAGGACCTCATCTCCACCGCTTTGAGGCAGGCGTTGAACTCCAGACACCGCATCTGAGCCCGCCGATTGGTTCACGTCCCGTTGTATATATCTGTTAATAGCGCTCTTAAATTTTTATTAGGACTGTAGTATCCACGTGTTAGAATGTTTCCAGACAGTCTGCCAAATCCGACTTTAGATGAACGTCTTCGGTCGGACGCCAGACTAGCTCACATCTGGGTGAATGGGGCGTTTCATCTCGTCTCCCCCCAGAAGTTATGCTATAACATAGTAGTAAGACTGGGTATGAGATTACCACACCGCAAACATTGAACTTTCACATCGATAAATGTGCAGCTAATGATTCCATTGAAAGCCCAACATAGTTTATTCTTGACCAAATGAGCATATGTGTATTTGTCTAGTTTTGTTTATAATGATTATTCACATTGCATCTTGCTGTATATTGAACCGAACGTTCCTGTTGCATAAGAATACTGTCCAATGAAAAATGACAGACTAGCACTGACACTTGACAATAATCTTGAGATTATTAAGGGACTAAATACTAAGTGGTCTTGGGAAATGTTGTGTTTTGCAATGTTCTATAGATGGGCGAAGTGGCATGCTAACACAAATGTGTGGTTGTATTTGAATGTACCAGTACTTGTAGTACATGGGTAATGTCTGGTTGTATTTGAATGTACCAGTACTTAATAGTACATGGGTAATGTTTCCAAGCACTTACTTATTTATCCCACTAGGGTATAATTTACTATGATGTGGAATTTACCTTTATAGAAAATGTGACGGTCGGTTCTGAATGCATGTTTTGACCACACTTATTCACAAGCAAGACCCCCAGCTGTGCTTCCCGTAAGCTACAACGAAATTCTAAGCTATCCATTAAACGTGTACATAATCGTAACACTTACAGTTTCACTCAATTGTAAATGCTCCAAATACTTAACCAAATGTATGTTTTCATTACAAATCTGAAGGCATTGTATATGAGCATGGTGTTGCTAAATTTGAATGATGACGAGGGATAAATAATGAATGTTGCACTATTCCATATTGCATTTAGGACAATAAATTGGTTCTCATTCTGCTCGCTGATACGATTAAAATGTTAAAGTGTGTGTTAATACATTGTGTTAGCCATTTATTTAAACATGTGATCTCCATAATGGGTGCAAATAATAACCAAAGAGTGCAGAGAACATTTTTGCTGACTTTGAGTTATCGTGTAAACTACAAAAAGCTAATTAGTCTGCAACATTGTACTATTATCAGGGGCCAAAATGTACAGTATTGCAGTCTGATGAGCCCGGTTCAATCGGCTCACACACACCCGACTGGTTGACTGGATTGAAAACATGGCTGCTACCGAACGTGTAGCAGATTTACGGAAGTGAGGTACGTCTGTTTCTTGAGGTTATAAAGTACTTTTAAGGGCGAACCTCCAGTGCACGCTATCCATTACTCTTATCATCAAAACATGAGTATATTGAGCTGCACCATTGGTCAGTCCTGACTCATTGTATCGGGCAAAGGGATCGCAGAAGTTGTAGGCGAAACAATCAGCTAGCTAGTAGCCAGGCAGCATTAGCCATTCACGGCTAGTTGCTCCATCCCCGTTACTGCTGGGCTGCTATCTATGCTAATGGTGGCTGCACGCATACTGCAAATTAATTCGACGGGGACGCTGTATGGGTGCAGTTCACATGTTTGAGTCATACGTAAACATGAGATTTAGGGTAGTGATTGTGTACATTCTCAAACGGAGTCTTTATAATACCTGACGTTACATTTAATCGCAGTGTTGTGATTTTTTTTTACGCGATGCAGCGAACATACCGACTAGCTAAGCGAGCAAACTTCACATAGCTCAGTGTTAAACGAGAGGGCGTGATTACCAAACTCATTCAATAAAGTGGTCGTGGTACGAATGATGACCTGCAGTGCATTGCAATTGATGGGCAGTGTTTTTCCTCCACCGCAAGCCTATATTTAGCTCCTCGGTTCAGTGCAGGTGCTAGTTAGCCTGCTAACTAGCATGCCACATCTAGTCGTGTTGTGCACTGAAGTTGGTCGTGCTAACCGTTAGCTCGCCAGCTTGTGTGTGTACGCCAAGGCGTGTTTGCCTCGACGGTCGAGCTCTTTCCTTCAGCTCTGTGTCTATTTTAAAAAGTACAGACGAGCGTAACGGGGGCTGTTCGTATGGCAGATGTAGGAGTGGGTTTAGTGTTTTGGATTACACCTGTGTGCTTCATAACTTTGTAACGTTATATGGGGATGGCGACGGCTGGGGAGCTGTGAGCGAAGGATATGAACGTTTTTCTCATGGGTATGTTTGCCAATGGCACTTCGTGGTTGATTTTTGTTATCGTCATAGGACTAGGAACTAATACAGCAAGCGAAAACCCAATGGGGGACTTATGTATTGTATAAACTGAGTAGTTATTGCACGACCTGGTCGGGGAATGTTGTATCTTAACGTTATACGGCGGGTAGCACATGCTCTCGCAGGTCTAAACAATGGTTCGGAGACTTTAACATGGGCAGTGTTCCTATAACTAGGAATGGTGCTACTGTTTGGACACGGGAGGTTATGTTTCATTCGGACAGAGTCTATGTAGATGATGTAAAAGCCCTGGTTGTGCTTATGGTTATCCCTGCGTTGCACGTGTCAATCTATGTCCACAACTGTCCGCGCGTTTACAAACAGGAAGTCGCTTGATTGAACCTGGCTATCAGTCAATCACCTCAGCCATGGTCACTATCCACACCAAACGACATGCTATGTTTATGCTTCACTTTAGAGTGATGTTCAACACACACGTGTCTCATGCGAGCACGAGTTACGCCTAGTCGAAAATCGAAACTAACGTTATGCAATAAGCTACGAAAAAATAACACGTATCGCTGCTGTTTGCGCATCATTTGGATACAAGTTACTGCACACTACGGCTCCAATGTGCTCACTATTGGTAGGATACCATAAAGGGTCGACCAGCCATAGAAGAGTTCCGATCACCCTAGCAATCATTTCTGTTTTTATTGTGCTTTCTGGTGAAAAGTAAATCATAATTGGTTTTCTAGGCTTGGCTGGGTCAAATTCGATTGGTTATGTTTCAATTAAGGACCAGTGATTTATCTGAACAACATACCCCGACTGTTGTTCTTTCCACCCGTGGTTTCTGCATCGCCAAATCATATTAGCTCTCTCATAGGGAGTATTTTTAGTCGAGTGTGTGTGTAATATCTGCGCCCTGGCTTCCTTCATGCCAGCTCACCGCCCTGTAGGAAAATGCATTCATAGCTACAGTAGCCTTCCGGACTTTATGGGGCTGTGCGAGCACAGCGTTGCTAATGGGGCGGGGAGTTACTTCATGTAATGTAACTGGAAGCTTTTTAAATGAGTTGTGACAGATGTAGGTCCTTCAAGCACGTCAAAGGGATTCCATGTAGAGCACCAATATGCTCAAGGAGGTTTTTGCTTCAGTCAGGGTTGCAGTCATTTTTCTTGGTACTGAATCACTATTGGGTCACTTAGATTCCCTCTAGATTTTTATTGTCCACTTTGGTCCCATTTATTAGGTGAAGACATGACCCATTGTTATCCCTGGTGTATGACATCATTCCACAAAGCCCGTCTCAGCGGTTCCCCTGATATATATCAGTATCTACACTGTGGTCCTTGATCAAACAAACACCTTAAACAAAATGTACACACTGTTTAATTCATTGATGTGACCAAATTGTTTATGGTCCATTGTGAATGGTCAGTTGCCTAAAATAGACTGCTATGTTGCACCAAAACCCAACCTAAAGTTATCAAGAGAGCCTTTGTGGACGCGGTGGTCTCTGTGTGACTCCTAGCGTTACCCCACGCCGTGTCTTCATGCCGTGTCTGTGTTGTCATGCAGGTGCCCACGTTCTGCTGCCGAGGAGAGAGCACCAGGATGAGGACGCTGTAGGCCCCCACCGTACTATGGCCGCGTCCCGTTCCTCGCGCGTCACGCGGTCATCAGTGGGGCACAATGGACTGGACGAGAACTTCTGTGGCCGAACCCTCCGGAACCGTAGCATCGCCCCGCCCGACGAGACGGCGGCGTCGCCCGTGCCCCGGGCCCGCTCACCCAAGAAGAAGCAGGAGACGCGGCAGGACGGCCAGTCGTCGCAGTCCCCGTCGCCGGGCAAGGTAGCGGACCCAAAGCCCGCCGAGGGCGAGCCGTGGACCGGCTCCCGGAAGCGCAGCGCGCCGTGTCCGGACAAGGAGGGGTCGGAGACCTGCGTGAGGGGGAGGGGGGCGCGGGAGTCCTCCCCTCAGCTCAAGAAGGCCAAGCAGGGTCCGCCTTCTGAGGCGTCTTCTGGAGGAGCTGAGGACGACGACGAGGAAGAGGAAGAGGAGGAGGAGGAGGAGGAAGAAGACGACATCGATGAGGACGACGACGCGGCGTCCATCGACGCAGAGAGCCCTGGGTCGGTGTTCGACGACATCAAGGACAACGGCCGCGCCTCGCCCGTCCTCGCCGACGCGATCAAACGCGAGGCGGACGAGGTGGAGGTCACGGCCGGTGGGCCCCCCAACGCCCACGGGGCCTCCAACGGCCTGGTCGAGGTCAAGGCGGAGCCCGCCGGCGGCCCCCGCGCGCCGACCGTCGACGCGAAGCCCGCCGCCGCCGGCCCCGCGCTGCCCAATGGCAGCCAGTCGGCGGCGCCCCCGTCCCCTGAGCTCACCGTGCCTTGTAGAAACTCTACCCCCGTGCCGTCGGAGCCCCCGTCGGCCCCCCCGCCGGACCCTTTAGCGGAGGACCCGCTCCCTGAGCTGCTGGGGGCCGAGGAGCAGGAGGTGGAGGTGGAGGTGGCGTGCTCGGCCCGGGAGGAGGCGGTGGTGACGGAGGCGGAGGTGGGGGGCACCAACGGGCGCGCGCCGTCGCCGCGGGTGGAGGTGGTCGCTGTCGCCTCCTCCTTCTCCTCCGCTCACGACGTAGACATTAGCCCGGCGAACCACCGCCACCAAAACAACAACAACAGCCACTCAGGAGAAAGCTCACCCCCGCTAGAACCCCCGCCGGCCCCCACGCCCTCCCCCACAGAGCCCGTCTCCCCCCCCCCACACACACACCCTGCCGGCTCCCCCACGGACCTCGGATGCAACCCCTCCCCGCCGTCGTTCACGGAGCCCCACGAACACAGATACACCCTGCGGACTTCCCCCCGGAGGGCCCCCCCCAGCGGCAGGCCCTCCCCCCCCAGGGACAACGGCTTCCTGGGGGGGGGAGAGGCGGAGGTGGAGGTGGAGGAGCAGCAGGAGGAGGCGGTGGCGGTGGAGGTGGAGGAGGAGCAGGTGGTGGTGGTGGAGGAGGAGGCGGTGGAGGAGGTGGTGATGATGGAGGCCTCCCGCCCGGCCACGCCCGAGGAGCCCCCGCTCTCGGACCTCGTGGGGCCCCTCCTCAGCGAGGCGCCGGCCTCGGTGGGGGCCGGAGACGGGGGCGGAGCCGGGGTGTCGCTGGGGGCCCCGGAGGACATTGGGCCCCTGAAGGACAACGAGGCGGTGGGCGGTAAAGCGGGGGCCGCGGCCACAGCGCGGACGGGCGCGGAGGAGGAAGAGGAGGAGGAGGAAGAGCCGGATGTATATTACTTTGAGTCGGACCACCTGGCACTGAAGCACAACAAAGAGTATGTTGGGGGAGCTGGGAGGTTTCTCTTTTCTTTCTGTCACCGTTCCTCTGTCCTTGTTACTCTGTGCTCTTTGAAGACTTCATTCGATTTTTTTTTCCCTCTGTCATACATCAGAAAGCTGTTGGGTATTCCTGTTGGATAATGGTACAGGTCAATAGATGCTCAAGAAGCTCAATTCACCACTGGCTTATTTTTCCCACTTGGTACGCAAAGTTATTCCTTTTTGACAATGTTGGGTATCGATAGAGTTGTGCGAGTGTTGCACTGATTCCCACTCCCGATAATGCTGCTGGGTGTTTCTCTCAAACTGGCGGAGATGTGCAGTCATTGCGTCAGTGTTTTCTGAGCGGGTAGCATTAATGGTGCAGCGTTCACTGGACCTGACATAACACCGATAGGGAGACGGTACCAATGGCCCGAGGCGTCTGCCTTTCTCTGTATCTTAAGTGTGCCGGCGTATCCTTTTAGTTGGTAGCATAAAGACACTTTAATAGTGGCTGAATGCCGAATAGCGGTCTTAATTAGATGCCCCTCACCAGAGACCAAAATTGTAGCCAAGCATCTCTGTTAATGCCAGCATTTTGACTGCAATGCTGGGAACAAAAGGCTTTGGCATTCAGAGTAACTTAATTTGCAATGGAACTTCTAAATGTATTTCTGAAGAGGGCAACTCTCCAACCCACATGCTGCATCGTCTTGTATGTGTTCTTCCATAACTTGGTAGTTGGTTTTTTGTCTGTGTGTACAACATTAGTGACCATTGATGTGGAACAGTGGTTTTGAGTACAAACCCAAGCTATTTGAAATGGCTGAGTGTCTGACTTTGACAGTCCGGTTTTCCGGTTCAACCAGTTGGACCCTTTTAATTTCGCAAGGGCAACAGAACGATGAGCAGATCATTTGGATTCACGTGGATAAGTTCTGTAACGTGAATCATTTTTTACTTTCAGTGGCCACGCGTTACTACCATCTTGTACTGAATAATTTATATTTTGATTTTATTTAGCCTAGATCAAAACGTGTCGTCTACTGGACAAGTTCAATGGTCTGAAGCCAAGCCTTTAGTACAGCAAAATAAAGGGGAGAAGAAATGGAAGGAGCCTTTAAATTGTCAATATATGAAAAGGTTGTAAAAAAATAGACCTTCCCCAAAACTCCTAAAACAGCCTGTGGCTTGACATTAACTGATAAATTAAGGAATTGACATCATGCCGTAGTTGAGGACAGAAACATCTCTTTTTGAGAATGTTTATCACTTGTGCATTTTATATGCTTTATATCCTCTCGTGTCACTCCCTTTTGTCTATCTTGGCTAGCTCATTTATGATTAACTAACGTTAGTTTATGACCTATTGCCTCAACCCCCTGGCCCTCACACTCCACTGCTCTCAATCTGCCAGCTTCATCCGGCTGCAGTTCACTGCCCGGCCATAGGGGGCTAGTAATGAGAAGGGATCTATGCTTCTTACACGTAGTCCCCTTTCAAGCAGATCGGGAGAATGAAGATACCTTGAATATCTCTACAGGTGTATCTGTGCCTGGTCACTAATGGTAATCATATCTATTGTACAGCAATATGTGGCTTGGGTTTTCTGGTCACACTTAATGCCTGGATGCTCGCCATGTGTAGTGAACCTAATATGTCTTCGTCGTGAGAGGAACACTGCAACGCTGAGTGGTTTTCTCTTCCAGCAGATAATGTTTCACTTGGCGGGTTTGCATTTTGATTATCCGCCTGGTGAGAACAAGCCGCTAAATTTAGGTTTTCCAAGAATCCCCATGAGCGTGAAATGCATAAACTGGCTCAGTTGATTTGTTTCCACGCCCTGGTTAAAGCAGCGCTTTGATCACGGAAGCACCCTGATGCAAGAATTATTAAATACGTTGAATAATGGAGGGGGCCTTCCTCAGGTGCTTCACGTGTCACATGGGATTATGCACGGAGACTCGTGTTCGTCCCCCAATTCCTCTGTCATTCCTTACATGAGGAGGGATATGACTCTGGGCCGATTTGGGAGAGTGACCTTGCAAAGGGATTTCAGAGAGTGCAGGGCTAGATTTACTCTAGGTTTTGTCTAATGCCCGTGCTGTGTGAGAAGCTCAAGTCATTAAAACGAGGCTCTTCATTTGGTCTGTGACAGGATATTGGAGGGTTTTGGTTATGGTCTTAAGGATTTGAAAATCGTTTTTCCTTTTTTTTTTTCATGTTTCTGTTTAGTCCTGCATATTTTTATCTTGTTATTTTCGTTCCTACGAGCAGATGTTTGCTGAGGCTTCTCTCCATGGAGTCACTGATAATCTTTACCTCTTCACTGATTTAAAAGCAGCATCATTTAGTTTAAATCACTGTAAATAGAAGTAAATACGAGTTAGAGGCATCGCCGAGGGACCTTCAGATGAACCTGCTTTTTATATCACGTCATGTTGTGCAGGATGACGGGAAGCGCCAAATGCAGCAATGAGTCTGACAAAGGCATCTGTGGTTAAATGGTACCCACTCATCCCAATCCCGGAGATTGGGGCGCATCAAAAAAACATAACTAGCTCTAAATGGGCCGGGTGCATCTCATTGATTTTCATTCATGTCCATCGGAAACGGGATCGATCCACTTCCGGAAGCACCTGTGCGCAAATGAGGTTATAGATTAGGAGAAGAGGGAAAAGGCTGAAACGTTGCTCTTATTGCAGCCGCTGACTCACTTCCTGATGTAAGCCATGGCGTCATACCCCCCCCCCCTCTTTCATTCATTCCCTCTGCCCCTCCGAAGACCCCCGAAGGCTTTTGTGATAATGTCACACCATCCAAGTGTTGGGAGGTTTTTTATTACCTTTACTTCTTTAAGCCACTGGGTTGCCCCATTGTTGGCTGTCTGGTGTCACACAGAGGGGGTGCATACCGCTGTGTGAATGTGAAGAGGTGAAGCCACAGGCAAGGGTTGTTTAGGATTTGAATCGACCAAATGCACCAATTGAGTCTTTTCCATTGAGTAGCGCGATACGAATGTTTTTTCATTCGATTATCCAAAAGGGAAGTCCGTGCGGGGAACCTTTTTAAGTCTACTACTACTTAACCCTAGTCGGAGGGCCGGCACCATGGCACACAGGCGAGAGAGTCCCCTGCCCCTTGAAATCCCTTCCCCAGACAGAGATGGCGGGAGGTATTCCTGCAGGCAGGTTGTCGGTGTCTGTGCGCCACTTTGTATCAAAGTGTTTCCAGAGGAGGGAGTCCCACCGTTGCATTATGCACGCAGGTGAGCGCGCCTCCGTGTGAACGTGAGGCGAGCTCTCCTAGAGGTTTGATTCGGTCTGAATCATGCATGTGGCTCCCCTCTAACCCCCCCCTCCCAGCTACCAGCGCCTGCTGCAGACGATCGGAGTGCTGGAGGCCCAGCGGACGCAGGCCGTGCTGGACCTGGAGACCCTGACGCGCCACCAGAGACAGGCGCTGGCCGCGCCCGTCAGCTTCGTGGAGCAGCTGCAGAAAAGGGTAACGGCGGCCGACGCGTGGAGTGCCTCTCTCTTTCGTGATCCGTTCCCGCGTCCGTGGCGACGGTCGGTGAACAGGGAAATTAGATTTGAATGTGTGCAATTATTCAAAATAAGTCATAGTTCATACACCTGGTTCCTTATAACTCCCATCCCTTGAAGGTGGACGTTCTTCTCCACGCTGTTATAACGTTTAGGTAGAAAACGCTTCTTTAGTTTGACGTTCCTCAGTAGAACGTCGATGTTGACTTTGCCCCCCCCCCCCCCCCTCCCTCGGCAGGAGAACATGGGCATGCCCTGCCCCCAGCGGGTGGTCCAGCTCCCGGACATCGCCTGGGACAAGTACACCTCGGGGCTGGGCGACTTCGAGCGGGAGTTCTGCGACAAGAAGCGCAAAACCCGGCAGCTGAAGCTCATCTTTGACCAGGGTGCGTGTAACCTTAGTGTGTGTGTGTGTGTGTGCGTGTGTGCGTGTGCGTGTGCGTGTGCGTGTGCGTGTGTGTGTGTGTGTTGGACGGAACTCGAAGGTGAAACAAGTAACCGTGGGTCTCTGCCAACTAGGGATGCCCACCAGGCCGACCAGTCCGGTGGAGCCGAAGAAGGAGGGCGAGCCCTCTGCCATGTACTCACTGCTGCCCACTAGTGACACCCTGGAGAACGGCAACGACTCCCAGGTACACCCCCCTCCCCCCTCCCCCCTCCCCCCTCTCCGCAGTGACCCACACCAGCATGTCGTGGTCGCTCTGTTGGTCTTTTCACGTTGAATGGTTACCGCGTCTGTGTTGAATCACGGCGTAGCGGTATAGACGTATATATCTGCGCATTTGGTTACTAAGGGACAGACGAACCAATATAGACCAGTGAAAATACCTACACCAGGACCCAACAGCGAGCCCTGGCCTGACCGATGAGCATCCTTTTTCCCTCCGATTTGTCTCCCTTCACTTCCACCCAGAGGTGGTCTTGAAAGGGGGTTGGTGTGTCAAGAGCTGGCCATTTATCACGGCCATCGGCACCATGGGCGCTAGTAGCCTTTGCTTCTCATGCAGGCGTGTAACCCGTGCACTTATTACGGTATCTCTCTAGATGGGAGCCTCCTCCTGATTGGGGCTTACTTGTTTGTGTGCGAGGTCCCACCTGGCTCGGGAGTTGTGCATATTCTGAACGGATCGGGGATAACGGACGCCTCCGAGGTGCAAGCGCACTGCAAGCCAACGTGACGATTCCTTCCTTTGATGTCAATGTTGATTCTTCCTTTTTTTTCTTTCTTTTTTTTAACATCCCAAAGCGGTCGACGGGGGACTTCTGGTTTCAGATCGTTTCTTAGTCAAACCGGGTCTATTTCCTTTTTTTGCGTTCTCATTTATTTTCATGACTATATGCACTTCGGTGTGCAGAGCGGCTGCCAGAACGGAAATGGCAGTTGCGTTATGTGTCGGCCGTGTCCATATTCAAATGCCCCAAGGGGCATATCGCTATGACTACCGTCTCCAACATGTGGTTCCTCTGGTGTTTTCACAGCTGATCAGAGGAAGGATCTGCAACTCCAACAAGCCGGACACCTTTAACCAGCTGTGGACTGTTGAGGAGCAGGTACGCCCGGTGCCTTCATGTGCGGGATCATACTGGGGGTAGGGGGGGCGAACGAGGGGGGAATGTGACGCTGAGACACAGCTGGAAGGGGGGGAGGGTGTGTGTGACGAGCTCATCGCTAAAGCACAGCGAAGGCACAGCAAACATCATGTCTGGGCTGTCAAGGAGACCGCAACGGTCGCCAGGCAACCAGAGGGGGGGGGTGGGGTGGGGTGGGGTGGTGTGTGTGTGTGTGTGTGTGTGTGTGTGTGTGTGTGTGTGTGTGTGTGTGTGTGTGTGTGTGTGTGTGTGTGTGTGTGTGTGTGTGTGTGTGTGTGTGTGTGTGTGTGTGTGTGTGTGTTATTTAGAATGTTTTGGCCCTTTTAAGTCAGGACAACACAAAAAGGTATCGTAGAGTCCAGAAGGCACACTCTTCCTATGTTTCCCTACGGGTTTGGGGTTCTGGGATCCTCCTTTTTGTAAACTGGCTCTTTCTAATGCATTTCCAGTGAGTTTTGGTCAAATGTAACGCGCAACATGGAAACCGTGACGTTAACGCTACATTGAGAGGCTTATTCATTTACATAGTGGGTGTGTCCCTACACTGAAGGAAGTGCTGGCTGCTGCAGTGAGAAGGGTTTTCAACCGGTCCTTCTTCTATCTGTTGTTGTTGTTGTTGTCATACAGAAAAAGCTGGAACAACTTCTGCTCAAGTTCCCTCCTGAGGAAGTGGAGTCTAAAAGGTGGCAGAAGATCGCCGACGCGTTGGGAAACCGGACCACCAAACAGGTGACTGACCGTTAATGTTAAAGCATTTCAGCCCATTTTAAAAGATGTACATGAAATTGGGATTTGTGGGGCCGGGGGGAGACTGACCTTACATTCACACTACCTCGGTCCGTCGACGGGTCTCAGTGCCTCTGCATGGGCTGCTCTCGAAATGCATTGTGGGTCCCTCCGTCCTACTGGATCCATTTTGCATAACAAGCAGGAAGAAGCAGAGTTAATTTCAAGAAATGTGGAATCGATAGGATTGTTTCTCATCACCTGATCCTTTATATTTATATCGGCTTTGTACACGCCCTCGGTCATCCGTCGACGGACGCACCGTAGGGTGAGAATAAATGACGTGACGCTGTTTGTGGGTCATCTTTCTGGGCCGCCTGGGTCAAAACTAGGGATGCACCGAAATGAAAATTCTTGGCCGAAACCGAATATACTGAAACAGTTGGCCGAAACCGAATACCGAATGTGGCTTTTGCTGTTATTCATTCATTTTGCTTTAATTTTTCACCATTGCATTAATCAAACAATTAAATGTCCTTTATAAAAAAAAAAAAAAATGCAATAATTTTTAATCAAAAATAAAAATGTTTGGTGTATTATTTTCGGCCATTTTACTCCTTCGGCCGATACCAAACATTATGTTTTGGGCCATTTTCGGTGGCCGAATATTCGGTGCATCCCTAGTCAAAACGATGCCTTTCCAGACACCTCGGCGGGGCTTCACAGCAGGCAGGTGTTGTGTGTGTGTGAAGGCCTCCAGGCCTCCCTGGAGATGATTAACCAGAGGGGGCGCCTCTCCTTTGTGCTCCAGGTGGCCAGCCGGGTCCAGAAGTACTTCATCAAGCTGACCAAGGCCGGGATCCCGGTTCCTGGAAGGACGCCCAACCTGTGCATGTACACCAAGAAGGTAACCGCGGCAACCCCGACTGGATCCACACAAATAACAAAGTACCTTTTTCCGTTGGGGGACAATACCGGTCTGGATGGCGATCAAGCCGTCATCATAACCGTCTCTCTCCGGGCTTCACCGAAAACATCAGTGGCTGCCAATGTCATTTGGCCGAAGGGTTTTGGTGTGTTGATTCTGCCTAAAGGCGTAGACACGCATCAACGCGGTGCGTTGGCAGCTCCACGGGCCATCCGCAGCATCAACGCCACCTAGCGTTATGGTTTCAGACAAACGTTTTAGTTTCTAATAAACATTGACATCTTTCTTTTTCTCATCTTCGACGATTTTTACACAAACGGCAGTATACAAAACAATACTGTTGGAAAAACAAGGCAATCTATCTCTGGCATCCATAGATGTCGACCAGTGTAGTTGTTTGTTAAATCGCCCCCTTGTGTACATGTGGTGTAATGACACGTAGTGTAAGTTGAACACAAATATAGAAATGAAAATATAGTCTTTTGCATGGCAAAAGATTCAGACCAACCACACAGAAGCGTGTTCAGGCCTTGAGAGCTTTTCATAAGAACTCCCCTGCCACCAACGTAAACAATAGCAATATAGTTGGTTTCTGTGAGAGGACATTTAGCCAAATACTAGCATGGTGATTCACTGTAATGTTGTTCACAGACTAAGTACTGATGACACATTTTGATTCCAAAGGACAACGTAGCTATATGGATGGCTAGTTATAGAGAAAGATATGGAGATTGCTAGCTAGATAGATGTATAGTTGTTTGTTGTTTACGTCATTTTGTCAAATTCTACGGCTTGAAATGCCCTTTCGACATCGGCTGTCGTCTAGTTTGTCAAAAGGTTCCTAAAAAATGGTACGTTTTAATTTTGGTAATTTAGAAATAAATAATAATTAATAAATATATTTATAGTAATGTAGTTATTTAAATAGTAGAATAAAGTAGTGTTAATGCTGCTATGTCCATGATTTACAAGAACAGGCTTGTTACGTACATAACTTGGTCCTGTTAAACCTGTTAGCTTTCTTTGAAAGAGTGAAGGCTACTACTAGGCAAATATTATCATAAAGGTGACATATTATACCCCCAGGTGTGAGTGGGATTAGCGCGTACAAGCCGTTCTGAAAATCTGCCTCTTCTGACATCACAAGTGGGCGTGTAACAGCTAATCCCACTCACACCTGGTGGTATAATATGTCACCTTCAAGAACTTCCGCAGCTAACCATGGGGATGTTATGCATACGAAGACCTCATTAGAGTGTTATGGTGTTCAGAACCAGAGCGTTGACGCCTCTACTTCCTGTCCCCCCCCCCCCCCCCCCAGGTGTCAAACAAGCGGCAGCACCACCTCAACAAGCACCTGTACCGGCCCTCCACCTTCCTGGCGTCCTACGAGCCCCCCGTCTTCATGGAGGAGGAGGACGAGCGCGCCGCCTACTACAGCAGCCTTCAGGACCCCTCAGCCGACGACTCCGTACGTTACCGCCCTGCTCTGTCTCTCTCTCTCTCGCTCTCTCTCTGGGTCTCTCTCTCTCGCTGTCTGTGTTTGTGTGTGTGTGTGTGTCTTTCTGTGTCTTATTGGTTTGAATGCCTGATGTTCCCTCCTTTTCTCCCTTTTCTGTCTCATTTCATTAATTCCTTCTGTGTGCTTCCTCCTCACTGTCAATCACTCTGTATCTCCCTACTTGTCCCTCGACTTCTCTCTCAGCCGCGTTTTGCACGACTGGGTTTTGAAGAAGCTCTTAATCTTTGTTTTTTCATCTTAATGTGGTGGAATGAATTTCAACCTCCATGCAGAAACTGAATCAGCTGGAAAATAAAGTTGCATCGAGCCAGAGCACAGGGACATGAGCCGATCTTAAAGCTGCTGTAGTAAACAGAAGGCACAAGAGAGCTTGATGAGAAAATCTGGCTCTTGTGATTTCTCTTTTGAGTACATCCCAGAACTGCTGTAGACAAGAGAGAGAGAGCACAAGAATTAGAAAATAAACCGGAAAAAAGGAGTGCATTTTCAGTATTGCCTCTGGTTTAAAATAAGTGCGTGAAATAAAAACTCCCTAATGCCATTCTGTGTGTTTGTATAACTGCATAGCGGACTCACTACGGTGGCAGGATGGCCAGTGTTGGGTGTTTGGGGCGGTCTCTGGGTATCCATGTTGCTTGCTGGTGTTCAACCTCTCTAAATATGGGGCTCACTACATCCACTCTCAACGACATGGCGTGTCCTGGCCTCCGTCTCAGACCCTTCATACCCCTAGGCCATCTTAGAGCAGTTCTTCAATATGTTTCTGTGTTTCTGTTTCGGGACAGAAGTGCAGTAACAAAAAATAAAAAAGGTTTCCATCTGCGGTACACCTGTCAGTGTAGGTGTTCTGACTCTGCAGAACAAGTGCCACCTGGCCAATCTAATTATTTATTCAAAGTTAGCCACTGGCCATGGTATAGGATACATTTTATTTTGCTTTTGGCATACCTCCCCCATAATCCAAAATTCCTAATAAGTGCTGACTGGGAGCAAAGTGTACATTTCCAATTTGCCTTCTTACCTTCTTACCTACATACCCTTATCGTTCTTCTGCAGGACGTGTGATCCCAGTTAAATCTGCATTTCCGGTCGGCCCTTGCGTGGCTCTCCAGTGTGCATTGACTTTGGACCTGCTGATGTTTAGTGTGTGTTGCTTTCATAACCTCCTCCAATCCCTGGGAACTGACCTGTCATCCGAGTGCTGCTTAGGAACGTTTCTTGTCTATTTGAATTGTTTTCAGGGCGGTGGGGGGGGTGTGTGAAGCAGAGTGTCCTGCCGTGTCCCTTCTGTCCGCTCTGCGGCAGAAACACCTCGGGATAAAGCCCCCTGATTGCTTTGAACACACAACACATGCACCTTCTTCCCAAATGAGGAACTAGAGGGATGGACTGTAGATCTCTCTCTGTCTGTCTCTCTCTCTCTCTCTGTCTCTGTCTCTCTCTCAGAGAGAGAGACGGCAGTAACCTTTTAAGCAGAGCTAGGTCATCGTGCCACGCTGGGACCACAAGCTGCCGGCTAACACGCCAACAGAGAACCTCCAACACAGCCGGGGGGGGGGGGGGGGGGGGGGGGGGGGGGAGCCGAGTCTCAAAGGCGTCGTTGCCAGAGGCAACGGTCACGTCTTGCCTCTTGTGTCACTGATGACCCCTGGCGTTGACGCTCTTAAAGGGCCACTCTCCGGCGTGTAGATGGTTCCTAATCCGGTCTAGCAAAGTCCATTTAATTTGAATAGCCCTTAATCACGGTCTCAGCGGGCCTCCCGGGCCACGTTTCCCGGCGCCTCCCTCTCCCCTCGAGACCTAATAACACTGAGAGAGAACAGGGGGCCCTCCTTCAATGGACGCTCAGCGGTGCACAATCGGGGTCAATCTACATCGGCTGCGCCGGAATATACCTGGGTGTGCCTCGATGTTTGTGGCTTGCTATTGGTCTTGTGATTTGTGTTTGCTCTTTGCAGAAGTAGGTGTGTATTCGATACGCTAATGACTGTGATTGGGTAATTAAATTGGTCCAGATACCACTAGTTCAGAATGGGTTTAATCCGAGGGTTAACAGAGTGATCCTGGATAATCCCAGTGATTATTATAAACAGCCCAAGAGAGAACAAAGGCCAATCCACCCTCTAATTTGAAGTGGTCCAGTGTCACGCATATGGTCTAATCGTGTGTGTGTGTGTGTGTGTGTGTGTGTGTGTGTGTGTGTGTGTGTGTGTGTGTGTGTGTGTGTGTGTGTGTGTGTGTGTGTGTGTGTGTGTGTGTGTGTGTGTGTGTGTGTGTGTGTGTGTGTCAGGAGGAGGAGGGCGTGCCTGAGGAGCTGAGACACCTTCCTGAGTACCAGGAGCTGTTGGAGCTGAAGAGGCTGAAGAAGAGGAGGCTCAGGGAGATCAGGGACGAGGGCAGCACGATGCAACACCCGGGCTATAAGGTACCCCGTCATCATACCCCCTCCGTACCATAGTACCCCCTCCGTACCATAGTACCCCCTCCATACCATAATACACCCCCTCCATACCATAATACACCCCCTCCATACCATAGTACCCCCTCCATACCATAGTACCCCCTCCGTACCATAATACCCCCTCCGTACCATAATACACCCCCTCCATACCATAATACACACCCTCCATACCATAATACACCCCCTCCATACCATAATACACCCCCTCCATACCATAATACACCCCCTCCATACCATAATACACCCCCTCCATACATCCTCCACCTCCCCTCCCCTCCCCGCGTCACCATGGCTACGACCCCCTGTGCCGCCGTTGACCCCCGGGGTGTTGTGTTGTCAGTGTGACGCCTGCGGCGTGGAGCTCATCCAGGGGACGAGGTGGCACTGCGCCGACTGCCCGCCGGACAACGCCGTGGACCTCTGCTCCAGCTGCTCCGACTGGTGAGGCGCCGTCCCGAGGCCTCCGATGGGCTCTCTCTACCGTAGCGCCGTGTATCGTGTCTGCTCAGTGCTGTGTGTGCCGACCAGTGATGGTACGCTCCGACCAGTGATGGTACGCTCCATTGAGGCCATTCAGTGCTGTGTGTGCCGACCAGTAATGGTACGCTCCATTGAGGCCATTCAGTGCTGTGTGTGCCGACCAGTAATGGTACGCTCCATTGAGGCCATTCAGTGCTGTGTGTGCCGACCAGTAATGGTACGCTCCATTGAGGCCATTCAGTGCTGTGTGTGCCGACCAGTAATGGTACGCTCCATTGAGGCCATTCAGTGCTGTGTGTGCCGACCAGTAATGGTACGCTCCATTGAGGCCATTCAGTGCTGTGTGTGCCGACCAGTAATGGTACGCTCCATTGAGGCCATTCAGTGCTGTGTGTGCCGACCAGTAATGGTACGCTCCATTGAGGCCATTCAGTGCTGTGTGTGCCGACCAGTAATGGTACGCTCCATTGAGGCCATTCAGTGCTGTGTGTGCCGACCAGTGATGGTACGCTCCATTGAGGCCATTCAGTGCTGTGTGTGCCGACCAGTAATGGTACGCTCCATTGAGGCCATTCAGTGCTGTGTGTGCCGACCAGTAATGGTACGCTCCATTGAGGCCATTCAGTGCTGTGTGTGCCGACCAGTAATGGTACGCTCCATTGAGGCCATTCAGTGCTGTGTGTGCCGACCAGTAATGGTACGCTCCATTGAGGCCATTCGGTGCTGTGTGTGCCGACCAGTAATGGTACGCTCCATTGAGGCCATTCGGTGTCTGTTAACACGGCTCAGAGTGCTGACGTGTGACGTCACGTTTCCTAGAAAAGGAAAGATTTTCTTGCGAATTGATTTGCGAGTTTGCTTTACCAACGATGTTAGTGATATATTTGAGAATAGATTGTCTTCATATAAAAAATAATAATGATAAACTTAACGTTTATGAACTTTTCCTTTTTAATACCCCAGGGGAATGCGTGAACGCCTCGACACGTTTCGATTGGTAGTGATTATCACCTCTTGAAATCGATTTATTTTCATTTTGAAAGAAACGCATTGAAGCAATGGAGAACTCCCTCTCTCGTTCGGTTGTTTAGAACAGAAAATCCGGTTGCCAGGACAACGTGGCGCTTTCACTCTAGTACTCTATTGTTCACATTGTGGGTCAGCTGATCATATGACCTGTATATGTGCCCCCATCAAATGGGTCGCACCATTTGCCTGTGAAGACCCAGTAGGGTAGAAACGCTGCTGGTCATTTTTTATTAATAAATGATTATGGGAGCTTAAGCAGTGCTGCGGATTACATTTCTTTCACTCAATATTACTCCATTTGTCCTGCTCCTGGCCAGGAGGTGCGACGTGCACACAGCTACTCTTTTGAACATTGAGGCTCCACAAACACACACCTGACCGGCGTCTCTCGTTGTCATCGCCGGCACTGAGCGCCTCAGTCCCTCACTGTTGCCCCCCCCCCCCCGTGTGTGTGTTTGAGTGAGCCTTGATGGGCTGATCTTTCTGTGTCAGCGGCGGCGATGAAACGCGTTCGCCGCGGTCAAAGGGGACGTAATCTCACGCATGGACCCCCGAGGCAAAGGCTGCTGCTTTAGTCCCGTGGTACGGCCTTTAAAGAGCTCAGCCGGTCAGGGTCAGGGTTAGAGTTAGTGTTAGGGTTAGGGTTAGTCTCAGGGTTAGGGTTAGTCTCAGGGTTAGTGTTAGTCTCAGGGTTAGTGTCAGGGTTAGGGTTAGTCTCAGGGTTAGGGTTAGTCTCAGGGTTAGGGTTAGTCTCAGGGTTAGTGTTAGTCTCAGGGTTAGGGTCAGGGTTAGTGTTAGTCTCAGGGTTAGAGTTAGTGTCGGGGTTAGGGTTAGTCTCAGGGTTAGTGTTTGTCTCGGGGTTAGTGTTTGTCTCGGGGTTAGTGTTAGTCTCAGGGTTAGTCTCAGGGTTAGTCTCAGGGTTAGTGTTAGTCTCAGGGTTAGTGTTAGTCTCAGGGTTAGGGTCAGGGTTAGAGTTAGTGTCAGGGTTAGGGTTAGTCTCAGGGTTAGTGTTAGTCTCAGGGTTAGGGTCAGGGTTAGTGT
The DNA here is from genome assembly GCF_026213295.1 of Gadus chalcogrammus. NCBI lineage: Eukaryota > Metazoa > Chordata > Actinopteri > Gadiformes > Gadidae > Gadus > Gadus chalcogrammus. The sequence goes on from NC_079419.1 coordinate 1,374,638, forward strand.
TAGTCTCAGGGTTAGTGTCAGGGGTAGTGTTAGTCTCAGGGTTAGGGTTAGAGTTAGTGATAGGGTCAGGGTTAGAGTTAGTGTCGGGGTTAGGGTTAGTCTCAGGGTTAGTGTTAGTCTCAGGGTTAGGGTCAGGGTTAGAGTTAGTGTCAGGGTTAGGGTTAGTCTCAGGGTTAGTGTTAGTCTCAGGGTTAGGGTCAGGGTTAGTGTTAGTCTCAGGGTTAGTGTCAGGGGTAGTGTTAGTCTCAGGCTTAGTGTTAGTCTCAGGCTTAGTGTTAGTCTCAGGGTTAGGGTTAGTCTCAGGGTTAGTGTTAGTCTCAGGGTTAGTGTTAGTCTCGGGGTTAGTGTTAGTCTCGGGGTTAGTGTTAGTCTCAGGGTTAGTGTTAGTCTCGGGGTTAGTGTCAGGGTTAGGGTTAGTCTCAGGGTTAGTCTCAGGGTTAGTCTCAGGGTTAGTGTTAGTCTCGGGGTTCGTGTTAGTCTCAGGGTTAGTCTCAGGGTTAGTCTCAGGGTTAGTCTCAGGGTTAGTCTCAGGGTTAGTCTCAGGGTTAGTCTCAGGGTTAGTGTTAGTCTCGGGGTTAGTGTTAGTCTCAGGGTTAGTCTCAGGGTTAGTCTCGGGGTTAGGGTTAGTGTCTGGGTTAGGGTACCAGCGGTGTAAAGACGTGTGGCTCCGCCCCCTCTCCCGGCAGCCTGTTCAAGACGGAGACCCACTCGGCGGATCACCACCTGGAGCCCGTCAGCCAGCCCGACTCCTTCCTCGACCGCGACTACCGCCTCCCGCACGCCGCCGGCTACAACTACCTGGACCCCAACTACTACCCTGCCAACAGATGACAGGGCCCCGCCCGGCCCCGGCTCCCCCCTCCCCCATCTCGCTCGCTAACCCCCCCCCCCCCCCCCCCCCACACACACAAGGCCGCTCGCCACCCCGGCTCCGCCCCCCCCCCCCCCTGACCACCGCTTCACCTGGCGGTCGGCCAAGGGGTGTTGGGGGGGGCTTCCAGGGCCGACCGGAGTGCTGCTGGTGGGGGGGGGGGGGGGGGGGGGGGCGGCCTGCCTCCCTCCCTCCCTCCCCACCATGACGGCGGCCACCCCATGTCACGTTATTTTGACGGAAAAATGAACCCGGACAACGGACGGCACGGCAACATTCCCCCCCCCCCTCCCCCAGTGTGCCCTCGAGCTCTTCTTCCCCCCCCCCCCCCCCCCCTCCGTCTGCATCTCTCTGGCGTTGCCGGGGGACCTAAGTGATCAACCCCCGAATAACAATCTGGTGTGTCTGTTGAGCGGGTGAATGTGTGTGCGGTGCGTCAGCGCGGTGCGTGCTGTTGTTTATTTACAGGCGGGGGGGGATTGGGTATATCTGAGTATTTATGAGCCTGGTTCCTCCGATGAGAACCGGGTCGGACTGTTATTATGGAAACGCGTCGCCGTGGAGACCGCTGCGCGCTCGACGGACCCGCCTGGAATCACGGTGGCCATGTGACCTTCTACATATGAAGGCCCCCCCCCCCCCCCCTCTCTAGATATGAAAGGACCACGTGCCACGTGGGGGCAGGGGGGGGCAGTTTAGTGTTAGCATAGCGGCGAGCTAGCCCGCCGGTCACTCTTGGAGACTCTTCACTCCCCCATCGTCTCTGTCACTCTCGAACCCTCGTAACACATTTCTCTTTTATATCCAAATGGTTTCTGCTGTGTTACTAAAGACCTGTTCAGTTCTCCCCCCCACCCCCCCGCCACGCTCCTCGTAATGAAGCACTACAGCCCTGCGAGCTCGCGTCACGTTGAAGGAAGAGGCGTCAGGTGTGAAGGGCACTGGAACGCAGAGGGAGGGAGGTGGGGGGGGGGGGGGGTCTTGTTTGTTTTTGTGATGCCTATTTTTCTGTCACCCCCCCCCACCCCACCCCCCTCCAAAAAAGATGTCCGCTCTTGTTAATCATGTGGAGTAATGCAAATATATGGTGTAAAGTAGCCGGCATTAGTTGCTGTGTGCCATTTTTGTTTCTCTATTTTTGTTTTACCTCACCATCGACCATCGTCACCCGAGCCGTTTCAACCCATCGGTCCTCCTTTATTTGGCGGTCCACATAAAGGTCCATTTGAAAGTTAGAAAAAAGATTGTATTTTTATGAATCTATTTAAAAATCAAAAGAATCGAGGCAATTGTCGCCTCCAACCACAGTGGAAAAACCCACGCAATTTTATACACATAGATTTGGTTGTGCTTGAGTAGAGGCCATTTTGAATGGGTTTTGTTCCGTCTCCCTCACCCCCGTGCCCGCTTCTGTATGTGTATAACAGTCTGTTCTTATGTAAAAATAAAAAATAATGTACAAAAAAAACTGCTAGAGGAGAACTGTGGAAATAAAAGTATGTGAAAATAGTGTTTATATTCTCCTTTTCTGTGTATTGCCCTTTAGTATTCACAAATGTTGGACATACCGTCAATTATTAATGTGTCAGGGAGACATTAGTGAAGTTCAAGCTAATTTAGTGGACAATACAAATAGAGACTTTTTTTTAATTAGTACTTATTGTAATTAAGCCTGCTGAATATTGTTCGACAAAACCCGATACACGTTAATTGTTAAGGGGTTCGTTATCTTTGAGTCAATGACAAAATTCACATTAATGAGTGATTAGGCCTTTCAATGTATGGGCATTTTGCGTTATCTACCAGTAGATGGCGTCATTTGGTTAGCGATGACTACTGAACTACCATGCAACCATCAAAAGAAATGCTCAACAATACTCAATTAAACAAATGCTCTTGCTTTATTTAATAAATATCTGACTCAGACAAGTAATTGAATGTAACATTGTCCCATACATAAAGCTTGAACTTTAATCAATTATAAATGCAATATATATTTTTGTTAGTTTTTCACCTCACTTTATGTACTGACACCAAAAGGCAATACGCTTGATTGTATTTGTTGCATGCTTGCTACAGAATAAAGCATGCTGCACATGATAGTCAGAATACCTGTACAGTTTGACAGGTATACCCTTTCCCTCGTCTTTTCAAGACACTCGCACTGCACAAAACAGAAAGAAAAAGCGCTTTATCTGAACCACAAACGCTCCTCGGAATCACGGCGGGCCATAAGTCGCGTTGATCATTTCTCCCCGCGGCGCAGTCTGTCCCCGGCTGTCGGGCTCGGAGATGTAGCGTTAACCGTTGACGGAGTCCGATCAAGATTAGAGAGCAAAGACGGTGTTTAGTTAAATAAGAGACTCGAGCGCTCTGTGTCGGCCCGGATGCGTTTTATTCAGTGTCACTAGATAGAGTTAGTTCATCACTGATACTGATAGTAAAACGGAGTGTTCAGATGACACCAACAGCATGCATTTCACTGGTGCTTAATGTACGTGAGTCTGTAGGGCTTATGCTTTCTGTGTCTGGGTGCGTTTTCCATTGAATGGCTGGGTTTTTAATAAAGATACACAAGAGAGAAGAGAGAGACACAGTCGGTCACAAATGATAAGCGGGTCTCCCGGTTGCCGCAGAGTGGGGGTCCCTCTGAGCTTTTAAGAGACGACCCTCTTAGCAGGAGTCCAGCGCGAGGCGCATCTGCGTCAGCCCCACCTCCGGTGAGTCGCCGTCGATCTGGAGACGAGAAGACAAACCCGCTGAGGCCACGCCCAGCATGAACACACACACGCAGCCCACACACACATTCACATATATCACATACAGATACACACACACACACACACCTCAGATACACAAACCTCAAATATACACACACACACACACACACACACACACACACACACACACACACACACACACCTTAAACACACACGTGCATATACCTAACAGACACAAACCTCAAATACACACACCCGATACACAAACACACATACACTCCTCACACACAAAACCCTCAAACACACACACACCTCACATACACACTTCACTGACAAACTCCTCAAAAGCACACACACACACACACACACACATCTCACACATCTCACACACACACACACACATCTCACACATCTCACACACACCTCACACACACACCTGCCATCTCTCTACCCCCTTTCCCCAGACATGGTCAGGTGACCGTTCTGGTTTCCTGCACCTGTTTTCGAACCGTCGACCCAAAATAAATTGTTTCTGAACCCGGAAAGTCGTTTCCCAGCTGCTACCCCAAAACACGGGCCGTGTTCCAATACCCGTACTGTTCGTACTAAGTACGAAAAGAAGTATACTTCAAGGACCCGGATGCCGTACTCAAAATGGGCTAATCGTGAAGTGTGGATCGAAGGACACTCTCCGTACTCAACGGCAGCCATCTTAGCTACGTAGCGGAAGAGGCGGAGCCAGGCTGAGCCAAAGTCGGCGCATTTTCCACATAGCCTGCATTAATAGAGTCATTTTGTAGTTTTTATAGCTTTTTATAGCTGCTAGGCGTAAAGAGTTCACCGTTCAAAGCGGGATGTTTATTGCGGGGGAGGAGCCACGGCGGCAGTCGTGATCGTCATTTCCGGTAAGTGCACCACGGAGTACTCGATTTGGAACAGCACTCACATCTGAAAAATTAGCGTACTCAAGTGAGTACGGATAGTGCAGATAGTGTACTTCCTTTAAGTATACTCATGGAAGTACGGGTATTGGAACACGGCCCTGAACTCCCCCACTGCACTCCCCAACTATCAATCTCTTCTCTAGATTTCTTCCTTGCTGGTTTAAAGGGGACCTATTATGCTTTTTCGACTTTTATGACCTATAATCGTTGTTATAATGATTGATCGTCATGTTTAACCATACACAAAAAACGATGTAGATTTTCGGGAAACTCTTCCTCTCATCTTGGCGCTAAAAGCATTCTCTGTCAACGCTCGGTTTCGTCCTTCTCCGCCCCCTCGCCCCCCTCCTGCCAACCCAACTCCGTTGTTATTGGTTACCTTCCTTGAGGCGCGCGCACGGCCAGATTTGACCAGGCATATGGGGGCGCGGCAGGAGTGCCTCTACGACTACGTAGATGATTTCCCGGAAATGTGAATCAAGTGAATCGCAAACGTTGTCCCGAGTGTTTAGCGCTCTGCACAGCCACCCCAGACTGTCAGCAGGGAATACGTCGAAATGCATGTACGTCATTATTTGACACTTTAGTATGGTTAAACATGACTATCAATCATTATAACAACGTTTATAGGTCATAAAAGTCGAAAAAGCATAATAGGTCCCCTTTAAGGGTGTTTTTTCTTGCCCTTGTGGGGGCTTGGGTAAAGGGGGGTGTCATCAATATTGGGCCCTTTGGAGACTGTATCGTTGATTAAGGGCTATACAGATACAATACAGTTGAACGGAACGGAAGGGAACGGGTTCAGGAACCACGGCTGTCCTGGTGAGACCGGGGGGGGGGGGGGGGGGCTTCCAGACACTCACCCGGTGCAAGAGGTTCTGTTGGTGGTAGAGCTCAGCCAGGGAGGTGCTGTCTGGACACGCGCCCCGGTCCATCTGGGAGCAGGAGGAGGAGGAGGAAGAGGAGGAGGAGGAGGAGGAG